>NC_081367.1:65629593-65789593 GCF_030684315.1 Stegostoma tigrinum | reverse complement strand
CTCGCAACAAGAAAATCACCTTGACTGTTGTTGCTGATTAACTACCTAAAGTTTACACTGTAGCCAACATTTTATGAGTTCAGTGTAAAACATTTTGCTGTTCACTGCAAAATGATGAACACTGGCAACGAGAGTTTGAGAAGCTACATGAACTGGAATCTGTAGAAAGGAGGTATGAACTCATATTATCAACTTGTAAGTGAGCAAGGTATAAGCAAAAGCAACTCTTCTCTTCATATCAGACTCACAAGGTTTTTAAACAGGGCAAGTTTCTTTCCACCTTAAAAGACAATACTGCTTCCCCTCTGCTTCTCAGCTGAAGGCAAGGAGGTGCTGGACAGTGATGGCAAGTTATTCAGAGCTTTCTGTGGCCAATCATTGATGATCCTAGCTTTGGATGCACAGTCATTCCAGACATCTTACCGCTTGGTTTGTGTTTTCTGCACTCTGTCTTTCCCCCTTTCTGGGAATAGTCCAACTGATCAAGAATTTATTTCACATGAAGCCACAGTAATTAATTTGCAAACTTGTCCCACAACTTGAAACAACACCTGGAACAGTCAATACAGTGTGGAGATGGAGGAACACAGCAGGTCAGGCAGCATCAGAGGATCTGGAAAGTCAACGTTTCAGACTGGGACCCTTCTTCATGACTGATGAAGGGTACCGACTCGAACTGACAACTTTCCTGGTCCTCTGATGCTGCCTGACCTGCTGTGTTCTTCCAGCTCCACACTGTGTTGATTCTGACTCCAGAATCTGCAGTTCTTGCTATCTCCTGGAAGAACTAATATGCTGCTCCGTCTAATGGAACCATTCTTCTATAGGTGTTTCCATCTCGCAGGCATAGCTAAAACTCCAAAGCAGCACCTTTGAAATGACTGTGATAGAGCTGCCAGCTATTGTTGTAACTGTTGCCAAGTGGAAATTGTGTTTACATCAGAAGCTTGGAATGCTTCTAGACTTTATTAACAGATACTCAACATGTTCGCACGGGGCTCTGCTTTGTCGTTTTACTATTGACCTGAACCTGCACGAAAAAATTAAACTGGCAGGCAAGGGTTCATATTTGTGCATGCTAAACGTCCACCCACTCAGCAGCCTACAGTAATTTTCTGAATTACATGCCAGACAGTGCTTCTTGAAAACTTTCACCTGTTCACATAAAGCAATAACATCCCGCTATTTATAAATTATCACTCAAGTCTAATTTAATATCCAACATTTCTGATGTGCCTCTCTGCAGTTTCACGAGCCATTTTCTGAAATTCCCATAACAATATGGGGCAGCACAGTGGCTGAGTGGTCAGCACTGCTGCCTCACAGCACCTGGGTCCTGGGTTCAATTCCACCCTCAGGTGACTGTCTGTGTGGACTTTGCACATTCTCCCCATATCTGCATGGGTTTCTCCTGGGTGCTCTGGTTTCCTCCCACAGTCCAAAGATGTGCAGTTGGACTGGCCATGCTAAATTGCCCATCGTTCACGGGATGTACAAGGTAGGTGGGTTAGCAATGGGAACGCAGGTATATAGGGTAGGAGTTGACATAGTGTGCTGCTGGAGGAACACAGCAGGTCAGGCAGGAGCTGGAAAGGTGACATTTTGGATCTGAGCCCTTCTTCAGAAATAGGACCGTATTTCCGAAGAAGGGTCCTTACCCAAAACATCAGCTTTCCTGCTTCTCTGATGCTGCCTGGCCTGCTGCATTCCTCCAGCTCCACACTGTGTTATCTTTGACTCCAGCATTGGCAGTTTTTACTATCTCTGATTCTTTGCTTTGGTGTATTTTTTATTCAGTCTTTCTGAAAACCAAATAGAGAGAGCAGTGGCAAGGAAGCATGCAACTAAAGACCACAAGACTATCAGATATAGGAGCAGAATTAGACCAACAGCCCATCGAGTCTTCTCTGCCATTCAGAGAAGATATGTTTCTGATATGTCTCTCAACCCCATTCTCCTTTCTTTTCCTTATAACCTTTGATCTCCTAATTGACCAAAAACATATCTCTGTTTGAAATGTACTCAATAACTTGGCAACGAGGTCCACAGATTCAGCATGTTCTGGCTGAAGACATTCCTCCTTATCTCTGTTCTAAAGGGTCGTCCCTCCACTCTGAGGCTATAACCTCCGGCCCTATTCTCTCGTACTAGTGGAAACATCTTCTCTATGTCCACTCCATCCGGGCCTCCAAGTGCCCTGTCAGTTTCAATCAGATCCTCCCTCATTCTTTTAAACTTCACCAAGAACAGACCCGGAGCCCTCAACCACTTCTCATATGACAAGCCTTTCATCCCTGAGATCATTCTTATAAACCTCGTATTGACCCCTTCCAATACCAGCACATCCTTCCTTATATACAGAGCCCAGAACTGCTCGCAATATTCCAGAAGCAAGTTTTGCATTAAGATCTTGATTGACTGCAATTGATCAGACACATTAAAGTAATTCTCAAAGACAAAAGCTTGTCGCTGAGTGCAGATAGACACTGAGTGTGAACTTGGGAATTTGGTGAGCAGGGCAATGAGGGAGTGACTGGCAGATTAAAAACAGTAGCAATAAGAAGTGAGTTGCTGGTGAAAAGCATCAAAGCTTCAGTGGCTTCAAAAAGCATGAGAAGTAGAGAGAAAAACCCATTATTCAGTCTTGCCTGCCACTTGACATTGCAGTAAAACAAGTGATTGATTATTAAGTATTTAGCTTGTTTTTCCTTTCAAAGCTCCTTTAATTTATTAATAAGGAATGAGTAAGGAAGGAAGAGTGAAAAATTAATGTCTTAAGAATAATAAGATTGAGCAAATCAACAAGTATAACGGAGAGAATTTTAGATTTTTGGGGCAGGTGGGACCTGTACAAGGAGGACAAGTCAAGCTTTAGCAGGACTGGGACAGATGGGCTCAGAACTACACCGGCTAGTGCTCTTAGAGATAGTTTAAACTAGCTTGACAAAATCATGGGAACTTGAGGTGGAATGAGGAAATGAGGGGGGGGTGGTAATTGTCCAGTGATATGATCACTTGATTATTAAATTATTAAATATGAATAAAATAAACATTTGGAATTAATAATCGATGGATAACCTTGCTGATTGCTGGAAAAAGCCGTCAGGTTCACTGATGTCCTTTAAGGGAAGGAAATCTGCCATCCTTACTTGGCCTGTCTGTGGGTCAGACTCTACAGCATTGCTGTTGACTTTTCACTGCCCTCTGGATAATTAGGGTTTGTTAGTGACACCCATGTCCCATCAATGAGCAAAGAAAACAAACAGAACAAGCTAATGGGATATAAGAATATTGTAAACAGAATTTTTTCATTCATTCAGGATAAGGGCATCATGGGCATTTATTGGCCATTCCTAATTGCCCAGAAGGCAGTTAAGAGTCAACCACATTGCAGTTTCCTTCCCTAAAGGTCACCAGTGCACCAGATGGAACCTGACAATCAAAAATGGATTCATGGTCATCATTAGACTCCTAATTACTGAACTTTTTAAATTGAATTCATGAACTGGGTACCCAGAACATTACCAGGGTCTCTGAATTAACAGTCCAGTGATAATACCATTAGGCCATCACCTCCCCTAAAATGGAAAGCACAAAAAAAGTCAACATGAAATCAAGTTAAAAGACTAAAGAGTGATGAAAAGGCAGAAATGAAGGCACTGTATCTAAAAACACACAATGTTTCTAACAAGGGAGTTGTTTATAAATGGTTATGATCCAACTACAATTATGGCTAAAGGGTGGTCAAGACTGAGAACTGAATATTAACGAATATTTCACAGGAGGGTGAACAGGAGAAGGAGCTGGTGTTTTTCTGCTCATGTATTAAGCGGTTTTAGATTAGAAGAATAGGTTGTAGGATCGATTTGGAAGAAGTCAAGGAACAGCAACGAGCAGCAAACAGAGCTGGGAGTTTTTTTTATAGGCCAGCAAAGAGTAGTGACAAGGTAGGAAAGTGTATAAGTCAAGAAATAAGTGGTGCATATAACAAAGGTAATGCAGTAATCAGGGATGATGTTAATGTGTATGTAAAACTGAGTAAACCCACTGAGGATCAGTGCTGGGATTTATAAAAGCTGCTGCTCTAGGGTTGTGTGTTGAGGAAACAAGGAGACAGGCTATTTTAGTTGTATTATATACAGAGTAAGGACTAATTAAAAATCTTGTTGCAAAATTACTTTTAGGGAAGAGTGACCATAATATGAACACAGCAGGTCAAGCAGCATCAGAGGAGCAGGAAGGCTGACATTTCAGGCCTGGACCCTTCTTCAGGTTTGAAAACAATGTCATTCAATCTTAAACTAGGTCTTAGGTCTAAAAAAAAGAAATTATGAAGGTGTGAGGGGTAAATTGGTTGTAGTAGATTGGAAAAATGTATTAAAAACCTACATCAGAAAACATGCAATGGCTAGTATTATTTATACCAAACATGCATTCTTTTAAGACATAGAATCAGAAAATGTGAGTCAATGTAGTTAACAAAGGAAGTTGCAGATTGTACTTGGTCATAGGAGAAGGCTTACAAAGATGTTAACATTTAATAAGCCTGAGGATTTGCAGCATTTTAGCATTAGCAAAAGAGGTCCAAAGGGAGGCTAGAATGCAAGTGCAAAGTTATAGTAAAAAATTAAGTAGACTATAAAATCCTCTATGGATATCTAAAAGGAAAAGCATTAGTGGGGAGAGACAGAAGAATGTAGGATGGGAAATAGGGAAATAGCAGGGAAGTTAAGAACTCCTTTGTGGCTGTCTTCATGGAGGAAAGTATAAAAAATATTCCAGAAATAACAGTGGCTCAAGGGACTAGTGAGAATGAGGAAAGCAGGGAATTAGCATTGGTAAAAAGTAGTATTAGAGAAATTAATGTGACTGAATGTTGACAAATCCCTTAGATTCAATGTTCTACATCCTAGAATGTTGAACAAGGTAGCTGTGGAGAAATGGATGCATTGGTAATCATCTTTAAAAATTTAACATATTTGGAGCGGGACCTACAAATTGGGAAGTTATAAGTATTAGTTCATGCTTCAAGAAAGGAAAGAGGAATGAGAGAACTACAGACCCAGTAGCCAGATGGCATAAAATGGGGAATATATTTGAATCTATTCAAAATGAAGTGATAACTGGATATATAGAATATAATGGTCAGATTGGGCCAAGTCAGCATGAATTTATGCAGGGAAGTTCATGGTTGATCATTTTTTAAGATGTTGCTCATAGAGCAGATGGAAGGGGAAATCAATAGATGTAGTGTATTTGGATTTATCGAAAACTTTTGACAAAGTCCCACAGGAGTATAATAAGCACACTTAGACCACATGGGATACAGGGCAATATATTATCATGGATTGAGAATTAGTTATTGGAAAGAAATCAGAACATAGGAAAAATGTGGCATTCTTAGATCGGCAGTCTGTGACTACTGGGGTACCACAAGGATCAGTGTTTGGGACCAAGTTGTTCATAATCTATATCCATGTTCTGGTTGCAGGGACCAAATAGAATATTTCTAAGTTTGCAGATGCTATGAAACACGGTAAAATATGTGTTTTGTGATGATGCAAATATGAATCTGGAGGATCAAGCTGACAAAATCATGGCAGATTTGGATAAGTGTGAAACTGTCCACTTTGGTAGGAGGAACTAAAGTGCGGGCTGTTTCTTCAATGATGAGATTCGGAAATGTTGATGTACGAAAGGACCCAAGTGTCCTTACTCATAACTCATTGAAAGCTGCTAACAATGCAGGAAGTGATGTTCAGGTGGATGATCAGCTGTGATATAGAATGGTTGAGCAGGCTCAAAGGGCTGAAAGACCTAATCCCACTCGCATTTTCCTACGTTTCCAGAAACACAAAGGATATTTTTTATATCAGGCAGCAATAAAGCCACTACAGTATACACCAGTACTATGCCTTTCCTGCAGACAGATCTCCCAACGTATTTCAGAGAGTCCCTATCAGAAAAAAATGGACACAAAGGAAATATCGACAATGACTTGACCATGAGCTTAATTGTGCGATTGGAAATTTAAAGAAAACCTGAGGTGTAGGGCACGTGAAATACATTTCGGAGAAGGCACTTCGAACAAAAAGTTGAAATTAATGGTAGGGCTAATTACAAATTTTGACAAATTTCCTAACTGGACTTGTTTTTTTTATGATGTCTGGCAGCACCAATGAAGGGAAGAAGAGTTAATGTTTCGGGTCCGGTGACCCTTCCTCAGAACTGATGGTGTCTGGGAAAATGTCAGGTTATATGCAGAAAACAGGCAAGTGGGTTGAGTAGGGAGTAAACGATAGGATAGAGCCCAAACATTTACTGGCTCTCTCTTTGGGCTCTATCCTATTGTTTACTCCCTACTCAACCCACCTCCTAGAATGTTAACCCTGTTTTTCCCTTCACAGATGCTGCCAGACCTGTTCAGCCTCTCCAGCAACTTTGTGTTTGGTTTTGTTCCTGATTTGCAGTTCTTTCATTTTTAAAAAATTTTCTTGTACTCTGTTATACCTAAGCAAACAGCTATCTGATCGAGTGAACTTGAGGCTAGGTCAAAGAAAAAGACATATTTAACCTCACTGATCATTAAGAAACTGACAAATTTGGGTAAACATCTTTCAAAGTCAGTGAAGGGTAATATTGCGAGAAGTGTAAAGTTTCATCAATTCCTTTTATTCACTGCCTCATGGTTAGGTAAAAAGTGTTGCAAGGACCCTACCAAGAGTATTGCTAACTAGAAGTCAGCCAAGAGATGAAAGTAAATGGGATGTCTTACCGGTGCCACTGATCCACAATTAACTTGGAAGGTAATCTCCAAATGATTTTGGGTTTTGGATTGCCTGTGGCTGAGCAGTGGAGTTGTAATTTATCTCCATAGTTCACTTTGTTGTTGCTCGAGGAAGCAGAAACAATCTTAGGGATCTCGTGTTTGCGTTCCACCATTAAACTTACAACTCGCCTTTCCGATCCAGTCGAACTTGTAGCAATACATTCATAATTTCCACTGTCTGACGGAGTCAAGGATTTGACATAAAGTGTCCCATTGGTAAAGACAAATACCTTTGTGTTGATAAACTGCAAGGGTCGGATTTCGGTGCCATCAAAGAGCACCCAACGGACAGAAGGTGCCGGTGTCCCTACAGCGGTGCAGGGTAGTCTGATGTTCTGCCCTTCTTGACCTTTGACACTGTCTTGCCTTGCTTCCAGGATAGCTGGGGGCTGAGCGACCACTTGCATCCTAACTGTGACTGTATCGATACCGGCCGGATTACTGGCCACACACCTGTAATTCCCTTGATCATACACGGTGACTGCTTTAATCTTGAGGGTGCCATCAGCCAACACTGAGACCCTCCCATTGAATGGGCTGCTGTTCCGCACCAGGGTCCTGTTGGAAAGGATCCATGAGATTGTTGGAGCTGGCCTTCCCTGAGATCGGCACTTCATCTCCACTGGATACCCAGCGTGGACAATGATGTCTTTCATTCGAGGTTCTAATATCTTAGAAGGGTAAGCCACCACAGAGAGAGTGACCAGAAGGCGTTCCGAGCCATACTGGTTTTCTGCTATGCAGAGGTACTGTCCACGGTCCTGAACTGTAATTTTCTGAATGGTCAGTGTGCCATTTGGAAAGACCTCAAATTTATTGCCACGTTTGACTTTAGCTGTGACTGTTGCACCTACAACAAGAACCACAAATTTATATTCAACAAATCAGCATTAAGTGAAATTACAAAGTAATTAAGTGCTATTTACATTAAAGCTAAAACTTCACATTTCACAATTAAAACATATAAGGTACAAAAAATAGTCTAACAACAGCAGATTATACATCGACTTTGAAAACTTTTGGTTTCTTTAGAAACTATTTATGTCCTTAAACTGGGTGGAAAGTGGATAAACAAGAAGGAAGTTAGATAAGTAAAAATTTAAAGTTATCAATCAAACTTAAAATTATAACTTAAGCGTTGCGTGTTGTGAAAACCGCAGAATGTTAAAGGACATCATGGAACTCATGGAGTCACGGCAGAAAGTTTATTTCACAGTCAGAAGCAGCTACAGCTAATCCTTATTTGATAAACAAGTCCAACCAGTGCAGCTGTGATTATATTAAAATGCAAACATCTGAGACATTGTGAGTTCATAACCTCACCAAAATAAATTGGGACAAATGAGTTCAATAGAGCTGGTAATTAATAGACTGATATAAAGAAAACATTGTCATAAAGCTTCAGTTAGTTCAGGAGTGCCCTTCAGTGATCTTTACCATTAACTGATCAGACCTACAAGTGACTCCAGTACCGCACGACAGGATTGATGACCAAGAATGAGCAGTAAATGTCTCCTTCACCAGGTTCCTGTATACTCAAACAAAGGAAATCTTCCACCATTTCAAGTTGTGTACAGTTGTGGTTAACAATAACAAGGGAAGGCAATGGCCTAGTGGTATTATCACTGGACTGTTAATCCAGAGACCCAGATAATGTTCTGGGGAACTGGGTTCGAATCCCACCATGGCAGATGGTGGAATTTGAATCCAATAAAATATCCGGAATTAAGAATCTAAGTGACGACCATGAATCCATTGCCGATTGTCAGGAAAAGCCCATCTGGTTTCGCTAATGTCCTTTAGGGAAGGAATCTGTCATCCTTACTTGGTTTGGCTTACATGTGACTCCAGATGCACAGCAATGTAGTTGACTATCAACTACCCTCTGGGCAATAAATGCTTCCTGGTTGTGAATGAATAAACACAAAAATTTTTAAAAAGCTGTCACAGTGAATTGTGGATACATGGTCACACATTCAAATATATCACATCACCTTGCTGAAGCTGTTTTATATCACAGTGCAGGTATGAAACTTACAGCTGAGAATGTCTCACAGCCAACAGGGCACACCTGCGCAGTTTGCTGCTCTCATGACGACAATGGAGTTATCAATTTTGCAAGGTCTGTACTTGATCCTAGAACTATAAGTGTTTAAAGGGAACCTGCAGAGTATAATTTCCTAAAAGTCCAAAGGAAGTGAAGCCTCATCAGTACTGGGCTAGAAGGAACAAAAAGAGCCACTGTGCACTTTTTCGCCCAGTTTAATGGATCATTAAAGCAATGCTTTATGTAGCAAAAGCAGGAATGTTATAGGATCTTTCGCCAAATGTTCTCAAGTCAATGGATTATGAACGATACTTCACTGGAGGTACACTGACATTTTAATGCCTGCTTCATTTAAATAGCTTCCAAGAGTGGTATCATAATTGCTACCTGTCATAAGACATGTCTGACAGATAAGTATTGCAAGAATAATTAAGTGAGTGAATTAATGATTGAATATATTTATGTATGAGTGAATGGGTGAGCAACATAATGGGTTATTTGGTGAATGGGTTAATGAGTGAATGGTGAACAAACGTATGTTTTAAAGAATGGATGACAGTCAATGAATGGCTTAATAAATGAACAAATGACTGAGTGAATGAATGAACAAAGGAGTGATGAGCAATGGAACAGCTGGATTATTCAAATACTGAATACTTTCCTAAGTGCATAGAACATAGAACATAGAACATAGAACAGTACAGCACAGAACAGGCCCTTCAGCCCACAATGTTGTGCCGACCATTGATCCTCATGTATGCACTCTCAAATTTCTGTGACCATATGCATGTCCAGCAGTCTCTTAAATGACCCCAATGACCGTGCTTCCACAACTGCTGCTGGCAACGCATTCCATGTTCTCACAACTCTCTGTGTAAAGAACCCGCCTCTGACATCCCCTCTATACTTTCCACCAACCAGCTTAAAACTATGACCCCTCCTGCTAGCCATTTCTGCCCTGGGAAATAGTCTCTGGCTATCAACTCTATCTATGCCTCTCATTATCTTGTATACCTCAATTAGGTCCCCTCTCCTCCTCCTTTTCTCCAATGAAAAGAGACCGAGCTCAGTCAACCTCTCTTCATAAGATAAGCCCTCCAGTCCAGGCAGCATCCTGGTAAACCTCCTCTGAACCCTCTCCAAAGCATCCACATCTTTCCTATAATAGGGCGACCAGAACTGGACGCAGTATTCCAAGTGCGGTCTAACCAAAGTTTTATAGAGCTGCAACAAGATCTCACGACTCTTAAACTCAATCCCCCTGTTAATGAAAGCCAAAACACCGTATGCTTTCTTAACAACCCTGTCCACTTGGCTGGCCATTTTAAGGGATCTATGTATCTGCACACCAAGATCCCTCTGTTCCTCCACACTGCCAAGAATCCTATCCTTAATCCTGTACTCAGCTTTCAAATTCGACCTTCCAAAATGCATCACCTCGCATTTATCCAGGTTGAACTCCATCTGCCACGTCTCAGCCGATCTCTGCATCCTGTCAATGTCCCGCTGCAGCCTACAACAGCCCTCTATACTGTCAACGACACCTCCGACCTTTGTGTCGTCTGCAAACTAGCTGATCCATCCTTCAATCCCCTCATCCGAGTCATTAATAAAAATTACAAACAGTAGAGGCCCAAGGACAGAGCCCTGTGGAACCCCACTCACCACTGACTTCCAGGCAGAATATTTCCTTCTACTACCACTCGCTGTCTTCTGTTGGCCAGCCAATTCTGTATCCAAGCAGCTAAGTTCCCCTGTATCCCATTCCTCCTGACCTTCTGAATGAGCCTACCATGGGGAACCTTATCAAATGCCTTACTGAAGTCCATCTCTTAAGTTCAAATCATTAAGTGACTGGGTAACACATGTTATGGACCAGACTGAATTCCCTCAAAATATGTTCAGAAAGTAACCGAGGCCCGAATTTTTGCTTATTTTAAAGGTTAGTGCAAGGTGTTACTTTCCAGATGCGATTTGATTGGCTGAGCTACTCGATGTTGAGTAAAACACTCATTATTCATAAACTATTGTTAAAATGCAACAAAAGAAGGAAGAAATTGGAATACCTTAAGTCTCCTGGAAAATTTAACAGAATAATTGATTATTTAACTTCTAAACAGTAACAGTTCCAACATGGTAGCATCCTTCAGACACACCCTTGGCAAAGGCAAATTCAGCAAAACAGATAGTCTCACATGTAATTGTAGTAGCCCTGGCTTTTAGTTGTAACAGAGACAGGAAATACAGCTTCCACATCCTGCTCCAAGACTTTATCAACTACTTCTAAAACATTAAAACTAAAAATCCTGGTTCTGTGGGAGCTCGACCCACCCACTCAGCCTGCTTCTATTGTTCCAACTTAAAAAAAGACCTCACAAACTGTTTACTTGATGGGATTTCAATAGACAGCTTTACACCTCTGTCTTAAAACCTTTCTTCATACAAAAACTTTTTAAAGCTATTGTATTGTCACACATTTACCTGTTGAGATTTTTGTCCAGCTGATGATGGGAAGCGGATTCCCAGTTGCTTTACATGGTATAAATGCATCAGAATCTGCCACAAATGTGAAACTCGCTGTGTTTCCACCAATCAGTCTGGGTTTGGCGGGATGTTTCTGACTCATGGGATCCACAGCGATGATGTTGTGTGACAAAGCATTGGACCTGTTCAAAACATCATCTTTACCACCTTCATTCCCTATAGTGTTTTCAAGATCACCATCCAATTTGGGTGGTGCCACTCTATCCCTAGTTGACCCCTCTGTAAAGCCCAACGGTGTTTCCCATTTAGTCTCAGTACTTGTTTGCACAGTGCTTATGGCTTTGGTCTGCAGGTTTTGCCAAAGTGGTGTATCTATCCTGGATTCTGGCAGCAGAGGTTGGGCCTGCTTCGGAGGTTCAGATGTTGTAAACCTGCGTAAGGTGATGCGGAATCTGGGCACAGTCCTGGGGGGAGACCTGGCAGGGATGGCTGACTGGTTGGAGCTGGCAGTCACAGTTGTAGAAAGCACACTTGACCCAGTGGACGGTGCAATGGTTGTGGTGGCACTGGTGGCTTCAATAGCTGGGGGCAACAGGGTCATTTTGGTAGGGTGAATTATCTTTTGGATGGTAGACCGCCTAGTTGCCTCTGTGATGGTGGATGATTGAAGTTTAATAATTGGGATTCCCCTTGCTGTGGTTTTGGAAGTAGTTGGGACTGGGGTTATTAGATTGGTTGTGTTGAGTGGCCTTACAGTTGACTGACTGGTGGGGGGATTGCTCGGCAGGTGGAGAAATCTAGAATTATACTGTCTTGTGATTGTAGTTGGATTCATTCCAACTGAGGTTAAAAGAGGCTTGTTTGATTGTGCATCTTTGACAGCAGTGTTAACTGCAGTGGCAACATCATGAGATGCTTCAGTGGGTACTGAAGTGTCTGGAGATAATGGAATCCTAGTTTTTGTTGGACGCATCTTTCTACTTTCAGCTGCTGATGTCCCCAAGCGATTACGCCTTAGGGTTGCTCGTGATGATGGTTGTATACGCTTCCTTGGTCTCTTAAACTTGCCTGATATCCTCCGACGGAATCCCATTCTGCGTGTCGTGTGAGTTGTTTGGATAGTGGCTGCAGTGGTGGGAATGGTTGTAACTGTTGTTGGTGGATTTGTTGTTGAAGGAATATGGAGGAAAACAGCAGGGAGATTCGTAGTTAGCTTCATTTGGTTGCTACTGGAATTTGATGTCAAGATGTGGGGTTTCAGTGAGCCTCCTATAGCCTGAGATGCCATTACGCTGTGAGGAGTAGGCTTTGTTAAAATAATAGACATTTTAGGAGCAGCAGATTTGGCCTGGGAACTCTTGATGGGCTTACTAAGCCTTCTCAAAGCATCCTTCTGATTTTTCACTCCAAAAAGCCGATTCCATGGGATCTTCTCACGAACAATCTTGGAGGACAGGGTTGAAGGCTCAGCAGTCATTCCAGTAGGTGTAGAGAGAAGGTCAAGATAAGGTGACCTTCCTGGTAATCTCCTGCTAGTATGTGTTGTTTTGGCAACTGAACTAGTCTCAGTGAGCTGTGTTGTGGTTTCAGACTCTGGAGTTTGTGTCCCACTATCAGCCCTGGTCACCCATTGTGACCAGGTCGTTCCCACCTCAGGATCATTAACTCTTTGCATTTCTTCTGTTGGATAAACGCGGGAGTGTTTGGATGTAGCTTCACTGGCATTTAAATCTCCAGATTGCTGGATGGATGCTTGCATAGACCTGGTATTTGATCCATTTGGCACTGGTGCTGGTTGTGGAAGTGGAGGTCCTAGTGGGACCTGGGTGACAGAGGGCATGTGATTTGTGCTGGAGGCTTCAGAATGCATCAAGGTGGGTAGTGTTGTTCTCTCCTCAGACCAAGCAGGCCTCCTCATTTTAGGTCTCACAATCTTGTACCTGTGTCTCCACATGCCTGGCCTACCAAAACGACGTCTATGGGGGAATTTCCGTCGCCATTCTAAGCGCCGCGGTTTGGAAACTGGAGCACCAGTGGTCACCTCCCTTACAATGTGAAGCTGCTGAGTGAGGATGGTGGATAGGGATGTAGTCAATGGAGATGAGATTTTCTGAGTGGTTTTAAACAGAATTCGATTCCCATCCTCTTTGGCCACAGTGACTGTTGCAATGTGAGTGTGATTGTCACTCAGCCTTTCAGTCTCACTTTGTGACACAAGGTCAACCTTTCCTGTTGTATAACTTATTGATGACGTGTGCTCCTTTGGTGTGTCTATGGTCAATGGTATGGGCGTCGGAGTTGACATGTAATGGGGCTCCTTAAAATTGCTAGAAATTGTCAGCTGAAGTTCTGCATTCGCTTCGGGTGGTTCGGATACACGAGGAGTTGCAGTTGGCCTGTGGGATATCACGCTGATAGGTTCCTTTTTAGTAATGGTCTCTGTTACCTTTGGAAGCAAACTAGAATCTGTAGCCACCTTTGGAATTGGAGGAGCCACAGCTTTTGCGTCTGGCTCTGTTGTGTGAAATTGCTTTACATCCGGAAGAACTAATTTCAACTGTGGACCAATTTCAGTTGATGTCTCAGTGATAGGATGTGAAGGAGTACTTGAAACAATGGTTGGTGGTGTGGTTACTACCACTATAAATTCTTTCTCTTCTGCACCTTCCAAGTCAGCCCCTGATGTTTCCTCTTCAGCTGTTCTCTCTGACAACAAATCTTTCACGTGAGGTTTGATGGTGATTTTACGCGTTGCAGTTTTTATGGAGACTTTTTTTCTGACCTTTGCCAGATACTCTGCCCAGTGCTGAGGGTCTACTCTCTTTCTCGGTTGTTTCAAACGTCTACGGTTAGGCCACCGATGTGGTTTTGTGCCAATGCCATGAATTCTCCTCCTGGGGCTAACTGTGGCTGCCCTGCTCATTTCCAGGTAGGGTGTGAGCTGTGAACTGCTGGTTGTAATAGCGTATGTCTCGTCCTCTGAGGTACTCTGAGAAGAGAACTGACCATGCTTCATATCTTCAGACTCCAGCAAGTCTTCCTCACTCTCCCCGGACCCAAAGTCTCCCTCTGCCCTGTCGTTACTTTCAGCAATTTCATTCTCAGGAGAAATTCTGGACCCAGTAACCATTAGTTGTAACGCCAAGAGATCAATTCCATATCGGTTTGCGGCCAAACACCTGTAATAGCCACTGTCCCTGGTTGTTAGCTTTTTTATCTTTAAAGTCCCATTTGGGGTTATCTCCTTACTCCCAGTTGTTTGCTGTAATACTCTATGGTCAGGGAGAACCCAACTAATGGATGCATTTGGGATGCCAGTTGCTTGGCATGGCAGAAGGATTGAGTCGCCACCTGATTTTGAAATGTAAGGGCCATTTATATAGCTTTCTACCACGTTAGGGTCCAGAATTATAACTCTGAAGCTCAGCACATCTGCATCTTGGTAATTGGTTCCCACACAATGATAGATGCCAGTGTCGTATAGGTCAGCTATCCTTAATACGAACTTGCCATCTGCACTGACTGAAATCCGGCTATCGTCGCTGCTGTATGGAGCGCGCACTTTGCTGCCATCTGGAAGTATCCATGCAATGATGGGTTTGGGGTCGCCAATGGCTTGGCACTCCAATTCCACTGTCCCACCTACCACCACAAAGTGCTCCGTCTTTGCATCTTTGGCTTTCTTAATCATCACCCAACTATTTTTCCCAGGTTTAGCTTCTAAGTCTTGCAAGTTAATCTGAACCTCTACCTGATATTTGATTTGCAAAACGTTCAACGTTGTCTGAGTCCTGTCCATCTGCAGGGAGATGTCATCTTGCATTAGCCATGCGGGATCTGCCCTGATCTGC
The DNA here is from genome assembly GCF_030684315.1 of Stegostoma tigrinum. NCBI lineage: Eukaryota > Metazoa > Chordata > Chondrichthyes > Orectolobiformes > Stegostomatidae > Stegostoma > Stegostoma tigrinum. The sequence continues at coordinate 65,774,382 of NC_081367.1, read as the reverse complement.
ATCTCAACACCAGTAAACTGGTGCAGGTCCGAAGCCGCTGACTGTTTATACAGATAACTCATGTGCGGTGTTTTGCTCAGCAATGTATCCTTCTCAAGTCGTAGAGGTGAATCAGCGTACATTGCCAAGATGCCCCAAAGCCGTTGGATCTGTTCGTAGTTGACATAGCAGACCAGGAAGGTTGACAGGGAAGAGTTTAGCAGCACATAGCCTTCTTTTTGATCCAGGCTCACCTGTGGTGTTTCCACGGGTCTGTGAATGTTGCAAGTTATTTCACAGCCATTCCCAGACTGATCACTCATGTTCAAACTCATCTGACCTAATGGCGCCACAAAATCCTTGGCATTAACGGCAGCGTAATCCCCCTCTTCTTGCAGAGAGCTGTTCCTGATTTTCAATGGGGATTGGATACTCGGTGGTGTACATGCAAACACTGAAGGAGGCAGCTGTAAAATATCTTTTCCCCTAGTGACACCTGGAGACGTGCACAAAGGGCAGATCTGGCCATTTGGATAATTTCGGTCTCTCTTGCATTTAATTGTTCCTGGAGAAGACAGAAAAATCAACAGTATTTTTCTAGTTTTAACATTAGCAATGATTGCTAATCTAAGAAAAAGGAACTAATTATCTGTGTAGTTGATGTTCTCATGCATCTTATTGCAAACCAAAGTTTAATTAAGTGGGAGAATGTTGGATTGAGTTGTGTCATAATGAAATGAGTTCAAGAGTCTTTCAGATTCCTTTTCATCTTTTCTAGCTCTTGTCTAATTGATGGGATTTTCTGCCAAGTTATCATGTTGACATTTATTTAACCTGTTGTTTAACTGGGAGCTTGTCTAGAAAACAAATACCTAAGACTGATGTTCTGCAGCTTGCTGCAGGCACGCAAAGCAATATGAGAGGGAATCTTTAGGAAAACTTGCAGTTACTGAAAGTTGAATTAAAATTTCCAAATCTCTGTACTCCCCAAACCACTTAGCAGTAAATGTGAAATTGACATTACAGCTAAATCTTTCAGAAACATGCTGAGACAAAGTCCAAAATGATGTGATTCTTTCAGGCTTAAAGCAGAATAATTATCAAGAGGAATAATTTGGGAGGTTCTTCTCAACAAGACAGAACATTAGCTTACTTTCTCATCAAGAAGGGCTCAGTTCTTACAGTTGTGAAGGGATATTTAAAGATACAGGCGGTCAAACAGATAAAGAATTTAGTTTACTAAAATAGATCTTGTCACTTGACCTTCACACATGAGGCTTGAAATTTAATTCAACATTATCAATCTAGACATGATATATTTTGCAATTCTTGCATGCGTTAATGGAAAGATCATGTCATGCTTAGCTTTCACACCTCGGTATGTGTTATATCCTGCTTAGGTCTGTCTACCACCATATAATTAAGATTATACCTCCTTTATTCCAAGCAAGGATGGTGCAAACTTGTTTTTCTCCCTTACGTTATTGCCTCCCTTTCCCCTGGACTAATGAATAAGCCTCAGTTATACTGTCCTCAATCCTATAGGTACACAAGAGAAAGACACAGGAGAGAGATGAGTCCACTTAGCCCCTTTCACCTGTTCAATCGTTCAGTGAGATCATAGTTTATCTATGACTGAGCTCCAAATATACATTTTTGCCCCACATCTCTTGATAACATTAGCTAATAAAAATCTACTAAACTCAGTTTTAAAACTGAAAATTGCTTAAAAATAATTTGTTACTAGTGATATGTGTGCTAAACTTCTAATAGGCTTAGCGGGAGAGCTGATCCCTAATTAGTAGTGAAGGGCTGCTTTTCTTGGAGAGGAGAAGGCTCAGAGGAGATTTGACAGATGTTTTCATAATCATGAGATGTTTTAGACAAATAGGGAGAACCTGTTCATGCGCATCGGAGCCATGATGTGGAGGTGCTGACGTAGGACTGAGGTGGGCCAGGTCAGAAATCACACAACACCAGATTATAGTCCAACCGGTTTATTTGAAATCACAGGCTTTTGGAGAACTTCACGTGACAAGTGAGCAGTGCTCCGAAAGCTTGTGATTTCAATTGAACCCTTCGGGACTGTAACCTGGTTTCACATGACTTCTGATTTTACACATGGGAGGATTGTGATCCAGAGGGCGCAGATTTCTTGCAAAAGAAGAAAATGTGATCTGACATTGTTTTTTCACACAGCTCGCAGTTAGTGCCTGGAATGCATTGCCGGGAGTGTGGTGGAATCTGGTACAACTGAGATATCGTACAGGGCATTAAATCATTTAATGTGCTGGTTCCAGGAAAAGGACAAGAGATTGACTCTGTGCCAAACTGCTCAGAGAATGGGGGCAGGTGCAATGGACCAAATGGTACCCTAACATTATTGGATCCCATCGCTGAAATCTCCTGCTTTGGTTTTAAAAATGCCCCCAACTCTTCCTTATTTTTTCCTACTCTACCCTATTTTATCCCCTTAATTTCTTGAAAACTTCAATGAAATAATGCTTTAACCTTCTAAATTCTAAGAAATACAGTTTGTATGACCTCTCCTCCTGATTTACCCCCAAAATGTCATTCTGGTAAATCTTCCTTATAATTTCTGTCTAAGGCCAACATATCCTTCCTGGTATGCGAAGCTCAGAATTACTCACAATACTCCAGCTACGCTCTAGGCAAGGTGTTATATAGCTGAACAAAAACAAAGTTGCTGGAAAAGCTCAGCAGGTCTGGCAGCATCTGTGAGGGTTAAAAACAGAGTTAATGTTTCAGGTCTGGGGACACTTCCTCAGAACAATTGTACAGATGAAATATGACTTTTTCCATTTGTATTCTAGCCCTTCTAAATATAAAGGTCAGCTTTTTTGATTCTTTTCTGGACCAGTATGGGGCATCTGCTGTGTACCCTCTGCTATCTTTTTTAGGTCAAAAGTGGATGACACATTTGCTTATATTGAAATCCATTTGCCATAAATTTTGTCCAGTCGCTTAACCTAGCAATCTCTGTTAGTACATCCGATGTTTCCATTTACATTTCCAGGGTGAGGGATGGGGGTAAATTAGGGCTCAATAACTGGTGACCAGGGCCCACTTGGACAGGTCTGCCATGTTGTAATTTTTGTCTTTGTTGGCATTCTGGCCACTGCCCCTCCAATGCAGTGACATCAGCAGCTTTAAATTCTCACCAAACATAAAACCCTCATTTTGGAGACCTCTGGATGACCCTGGTGGAGCTCAGCCAGAATCTGGTAGTGACCTTTGCTCAGGACAATCGCTTTTGCTCTACACTATACAGTGCTATCCTGTCCTGTGATCTGGTGTCTCCCGGTCCAAAAAGCTTTCAGTCCTGGTCGTGATGGCCCCCTGACTTTCCTCCATCGCCACTAGCTGTTTCAGTTTTGCCAGGGCTTGGTCTTTCTGTGTCCAAAGTTGAATATTGTCAGCTGTGACTGGAACTGTGTCCAGAAAAAGTAAAACCATTCCAGACTGTTTCAGCGATGGTAAGACAGTGCCACCCATAGCTTCAGGCCGAATTCAGTTGCGGGCTCTGACATTAAGTGTGTATAATGACAACATCTGCGAGGCTAAGTTGTGAATGCGGATGCATTGAACTGCCTCCCACTGGCAGATACACGCATGTTGTCATTATACACACTTAATATCAGAGCCTGCCACTGAATTCGGCCTGAAGCTATAGGTGGCACTGTCTTGTCCTCTTTAAGAACGCCTAGTAGAGGTTTGGGGTTTGTTATAATCACAAATTTACACCCATAAATGTATTGGTGGAACCTCCTGACTCCAAGTATGACCACAAACCTTCCTTCTCTATCTGGATGTATTTACACTCTGCATTAGCCAATATCCTGGATGCATATGCTATTGTGCATTCCTCTCCATTAGGCCACCTATGAGCTAGTACTACCGTGATGCCATACAGGGAGGCATCGCATGTCAACACCAGCTCTCGCTTGGGATCATAGTGGGCCAACACCTTACAAAATGATAGCTGTCGTCTTCACTTGCCTGAAAACTGTGGATTGGCTATGCAATCACTTCCAAGACTAACCCTTTTTAAGGAGTTGATGCAAAGTGCCAGGACAGAGGCCCAGTTACGTATGAACTTACTGTAATAATTCATCAGCTTAAGGAAAGACCTAAACCCTGGTGTAGAGGTGAGAGCTGGGCAGCCTTGATCGTCCTCACTTTATCTTATAACAAGTGCAGCCCATTCTGTAGATCAAGTAGGTCACTTGCGGTGCCTGATGCACATTTTTCCCTTTTTAGGTGTACACCCACATGGGAGGAACTTCTAAGCATTATGTCCAAGTTCTCTAAGAGCTCCTTATTGGTCTTCCTTTTCATCAGCACGCCATCTAGATGTATAGCAATTTTGCCTTCAGCTGCGTAAAGATTGCACAGGCTGATGATACTCCAAATGGCAGTTTTGTATATTGATACAAGCCTTTATGGGTATTAATTGTAGCAAAATTATGGGAACTTCTGGGTTTCTTCAGGAATGTGTTTTACTCTCATTGCCACTGAAATAACTCCACAAAGGCATGGGCCTCTGACACCTGTCCAGATTCATCGCAGCCTCAGTCTCACAATCTCTGACACTCCTCTTTTTATCTGTCAGCCAGGGTTCCCCGAATAGACCAAATCGAATCAGGGAACTCACATTCTATGAGGTCACCTGGCTGATCTCATCAGAATTACAACAATTGTTTGCCTGCAGTTCCGTGAGCTCATAATTTCATATGACGGGGACCTACGTACAAGCCTCTGGCCCTGAAATGGTTACACATATTGTTTTCTGGCCAGTATCTCTGTCTTGGGCTTGCTGCAGTGAGGCTCAGCAAAAGCTGGAAGAACAGCATCTCATCTTCCTCTTGGGGACTCTGCAGCCTTCAGGACTCAATATCAAGTTCAATCATTTTAGAACCTGGACACCTTCCTCCATGTCTTTTCCCCAGCCCCGACAACCCAGGCCGTGTCAAGACACAGGCTGCAATCAGCACAGCCAATCCATTTCATCTAATTATAGTCCCCATTATCAGCTTTCTTTCTCCTGAACATGCTATCATCTATCCCTTTGTCTCTCTGTCATTCCCCCCTCTTTCTCTCTTTGGGTTGCATCTGCCCCTCTCTGCTCACTCCTTTTCCACCCCACTTTCTGTCTTCAGCATATATGCAATCCTTTCCTAGCTACTTGTCAGTTCTGAAGAAGGATGACTGGACTCAAAGTATTAACTCTGCCTTCTCTCCATAATTGCTGCCAGACATGTTGAATTCTGCAGCAATATCTGCCTCTGTTACCCTCAACAATTGAAATATGTAACCTGTATCTCAAAATCCTCCCTCTGTCTCACAAAGCCAATTTAATTTTAGTTTCTCTGTTTGCACACAGCACTCTGTTTGCCAACATACCACTTGCAGACTTACGAACCAAGAGAATTTGCAGACTCACAGAAGTATACACTGTTCTTATGAACTTTTAAGTACCAGCTTTATTTAATTTCTTTCCAACTCCTACTTTGCTAACAATGGCCCACGTTTTCTATTTGGCCAAAGGCACAACGGATCGAGCAACATTTCAGATTTGAGACTGTAAAAAGCACTTCAGAGATCTCACTTCAAAGTATATCTAAATGAGCAACACACTAACTTTCAGCTGGTTTTCCAAATTTGGAGCTGGAATGAATAAATATCTTCACATTTTCGTGCTCGCTTCACCAAACAACAAATGAATTCTGATTAGTTTTAAACTGTTCTTCCTTATGTAATTAAGACTTTACTGCCATAAAATGACAGGGCACACACGCAGAGCAGAAATTTCAGCAGAAAGTGATATATTGGAGTAAAACCTCATCTTGGGTGACAATGATAAATAGATGGCTCCACATGGACTGCTATTCTGCGCTGCACATGAAGTTTGTGGAAATAAATGTGCCAGGTACATAGAAATCAGGCAACACAAGGCAATGTTTTGAACTATTAGTCAAGTTGAATTTTCATCCCCATTTTATCTAGCATTGTACCTGGATTATAGGCTCCAGCAATAGGTACCATTTGAGAGTAGATGGGCTACAATGTAGGTTTACAAGAATGCTACCTAGACTTCAGGGCTTAAGTTATGAGGAGAGATTGTACACGTTACGCCTGTTTATTCTAGAATTTAGAAGGTTAAGGGGTGATCTGTTCAAACTGTTCAAGACAATGAACAGGAAAAGACAGGGTAGATAAAGATAAACTATTTCCACTGGCAGGCCGTTCTAGAACTAGGGGTTATAGTTCTGAGGAAACATCACCGGACCTGAAATGTTAACTCTGTTTTTCCCTTCACAGATGCTGCCAGACCTGCTGGGCTTCTCCAGCTTTGTTTTTGTTCCTGTGTTAGTCTGAGAATTTTGTCCAGACTGTTTAGGAGAGATGTTAGGAAGTGCTTCTACACTCAAAGGGTGGTAGTGGTTTGGAACTCTTTTCCACAAACAATAATGAATGCTAAATCTATTCTTGATTTCAAACCTGAAATAGATAAAGTTTGTTAAGCAAAAGCATCAAGGGATATGGGCCAAAGGCAGGGATATGGATTTCGACCACAGATCAACCATGATCCCTTTGAATGGTGGAATAGGCTTAAGGGATTGAACATCCTACTCCAGCTCCTATGTTTCATAGAATCATATAATCCCTAGAGTGTGAAAAGAGGTTTCTATGGGTGTGCCACATAGTTGTGATTTGCTCGCAACTATTGAAAATGATGGCAGGATAGATAAATGATTGATCATACCTGGTAGTCTTTCATTAAGTTCAGTTAACCATCTCAAGTTACAATCACAAGACCACTGGTTTCCGTGCAGATAGATGCTTTCAAGTTCTGGGATATAAGATAGCAGATCACTGGGAATGGATGTTAGAGCATTATCTGACAGATAAATGTGCTTTATTGAAGACATTTTGAAGATCTGGCTGAAGCGAAAAGTGACGAATGTATCTCTGTGTAGTTCCTGAAGCATGTTTCCTTCCAAGTGGACCAGTTTCAATGAAGTGAGCCCATAGAATGCTTCAGGATTAATGAATTCAATGCTGTTGTGGTCCATATGTAACCGCACTATGTTGCGAAGGCCGTGGAAAGTCTCACGATTCAGTGCTTTAATCTTGTTGTAGCTCATCTTCAGAACCTTTAAAAATCAACAAATGAGATTATTACAGCCCATTCTATGGTATCTACAAACAATGGTCATACACACAACACTGTAGGAACCTATAAAAAGATGTGGAGATGCTGGGGTTGGAGTGAAGTGGACAAAATCAGAGATCATGTGACATCAGGTTACAGTCCAACAGTTTTATTTAAAATCACAAGCTTTCAGAGTGCTGCTTCTTTCTAAGGTGAAGTGGAGGTTGCGGTGGGAGCACACAGGCACAGAATATATAGGTGGTGGACCAATTAAAGTTTATGCAGCTTGATAGAATCCACTCACAATTACATTTTAATTGATGCTGTGGTAAAGGTTACTTTAGTCAACTCGAAGTTGCTCAGAAGGTCTTGATACATTGGGGTCATGCGTGGAAGATACTACTACCTTTGTGATTGATTGGAGTCACAATTAGAAGAACAACAGGCGCTGACTGCACTGCTACATGCATATCCACTGCCGTTTTAAGGTGCCAAGGACATTGACCAACTTGCCCATGTTGTATAGAATAGGAACAGGCTACTGGACTAGTTTAGTGTTCATCTACTATACCAGCCATAATACTCATCTTGTGTAACCTCCCTGCATGTCTCATCATCTGCTTACCTTGAATAACCTACCTAACACAATCTTGAATGTTGAAGTGCTCTAACCTCTAGTCACGGACTCCAGTGATGCAATCTACAGCCACATAATTCCCTATGTAAAAACATTTCTTATCCTTCCTGAGCTAAATATCCACAGAGGCAATAAAAATGAAATTAATAGCTCTGAATATTGTTAATAAATGGCATAAGTTACCTGGGCTTGTCACTGAGAATGAAATCAAACTGGCCACGAACAAAATTATTCTGGAAGTGCAGGTACATTTGAAAAGCTGATTTGCTAACATAGTTAACTTGCCAGAAATGTTGTTTAAGTTGCCATTGACCTTGATTTCTCCACTTATTGTTTGGAAATTTACAACAAAATTTGTGAAACCTTACTGTTAGTGTAATAGTTATGTTAGTGGAGTACTAACCCAGAGGCCTGAACTGACAATTGGAGAGAGATAATGGGAACTGCAGATGCTGGAGAATCCAAGATAACAAAGTGTGTAGCTGGATGAACACAGCAGGCCAAGAACCCTCTCCCCATCCACCTCTCTGATGAAGGGTCTAGGCCCGAAACGTCAGCTTTTGTGCTCCTGAGATGCTGCTTGGCCTGCTGTGTTCATCCAGCCCCACACTTTGTTATCTGACAATTGGAGAACCAGCTTTAGAAATTTACATTATAGCATGTTGGGCAGTGATAAAACATGAATGTTCTTTAGTGGAAAGCACCATTGTTCTTCTGTCTGCTTGAAACATGTTTCCAGCCTGACAGCAATATACCTGTTTGCTAATTGTCCTCTGAAGTTCCGATGCATCACTTGTATCAAACGCTGGAAAGGGAGCCATGTGGAGATTCGGTCCCACTTTGACACGGAGGACAACGCCCATGTGTCAGGAGCCACTGTGTTAAAGTGGTGTTTGATGACAACCATGATGCATTGCAGTAATTTGCCAACCCTGCTTTGACAGTATTGGCCAAACCCATGATGCCCAACCTTAAAGGATGGGGTGGCAATTGTATGGGGGCACTTATATTGTCCGAGTGACCTATCATTCTGATTCTGGCATACGTTTTTCTTTCTTCATGGTTACTAAGCCATTACCCTTGAGCTTCCTAAAAAACCAAAGGATGTGAGCCTGTCATATCCAGCTCAGTGCAATGAGAGGCAGGCAAATGGGTACCAGACTTGCCAGCTGTGCCCGCACCCTGAGAGTGAATTGAAGTAACACTCTACTTTCCAACCAATTGTGGTTGACCTTACCTGCAGTGACTCCAGATCCTGAAAGACCTTGTCTGGTATCTCTTGAATCTTATTACTGTGAAGCATCAACAGTTCGAGATTTTTCAGCCCAGCAAAACTGGTACTCGTTAGCTTCATCAGGTTATTATAACTGCAAGGAAATGACAACCTTAGTATCGGAAGAGAACCAGTCCAAAGCAGCACAGAAGGAAGTTGGGCTGAAACTCACCCCAAATTTATACGCTCCACTTGAGTTAGGATGCCGTCTGGGATGGCGCTGAGGTATCTGAAGGTGCAGTGGATTTCGGTCGGCACGTAGCAGGCACATAGCTTGGGGCAAGCGGCGCAGAGGCACCAGCACTCAACGAGAGCTGCCAACGTCACGAGCAGGCCACAGCGCCCAGAGAAGAGAGACAGACTCCTTTGGTGGACTGCACTCATCCTCTTTGCCCCTTTAGCAAAGGGTTACATACCGCAAGGTCAAACTCCCTGCAAATGGACCAGGGACTAGAAAGAGCCTGAATGGGATTGAAAACAAAAAGGGAATGCTGAGCACTAGTATTCAAAACTGAGATACAAAGATCCTATTGAAGTGGTTGCATGTGCAAAATTGCATATGTTAAGGTGCAAATAACAACTCAGTAAAACTATTAGATCATTATTTTATTTTGTGTTAATATGCACCTGTCACAGAGGCCAAAACAATGAATATTTCCAAGATGGAGTTAGGAAAAGTTCTTAAGGCTAACAGGTCAAAGGGTATGGGGAGAGAAAGCAGGAACAGGGGACTGAGTTTGTGACTCAGCCCAAACATGGCTTCATTACAACTGGAAGGAAACTTGCGATTAATGTCTCCTTCCAATATGCCCTCCTCACCACCAATGCAGTGAACAATCCCAACAACCCAAGCTTCATTGCTCACCCACTTCATTCTTAAACAGAGATGAGAGCTGGCTCATTTGCGAAGCTGTTTCTTAAGATTTGCAAGAGTAGTGTCCAAGCCACCATGATCATATTGAATGGCAGAATAGGTTCAAAGGGTCGAATAGCTGACCCTGTTCCTGCTTACTGCGTTTCCATTGTGTATTATACCTGTGTACCATATTATACTGGCATAAAATCACATACCCAGGTACAGAACACATTTGGAAATGTGTTCGAGGTGGGTTCAACCGAGACATTCAAGAGAGACATTGGATGATAACATGGATAGAAATGGTGTATGGGGATGTGGGAAAAGGCAAGAGGTTGGCAGCAAATAACAGAACCTTTGCCAAACAAAGGGGTGAATGGCCTTCTTCTGTTCCATAACAATTCTGTCAAATACGACACGAATATAAACTTTGTGGCCAATCGTTGAATTAGTGCTTTGGAAGGTGAGAAGCCTCCCCCACCCTCATCTCAGGCAGGTTCAGAAATGTCTACAACTCCTTCAGACCAGGCACTGAGCCTTTTATTCTTGCTGTGGGTGGAATTGAAGCCAGGAACGCACCTAGGTACAGGGTGAGCACACCTCTTCCTCTGCTGACTGAGTTTACCACCCCCCCCCAGTTACACACACACACACACACACACACACACGTCCCTCTCTTCCCAGTCCAGCTCAACACTGGCACACATACACAACGAAGCAGCCCAAACACAATTTCATCAGAACTGAATGGAAACTTGTAGTTAACGCCTCATTCCAATCTCTCGACTCCCCCATCACCACGAACGCAGTGAACAATTCCGACAACCGTTGTTTTATCATTCAGACGCTTCGTTCCCACAACATTTGTGAAGCTGTTTACAAAATTTGTAGGAATGGTGCCTCAACTCACCCTCTCCTCCCTCCCCCGAAAAAAAACGAGATTTATAATCATGTATTAAGATAATGCCAGAAGTCCCACGATACCAGGTTATAGTCCAACAGGTTTATCTGAAAACTGGTGCGATTTCACATAAATCTATTAGAATATAAACTGTGTCGTGCGACTTCTGTCTGACCTGGTCCGTCCCAGTTCAACACCGGCCCCTCCACATCATATACTAAATAATAGCCTAATGGTTTTGAAGGAATGAGAATCAGGAACTAAGCGTTCACAACCAGGACGAAGTTGGATATTGGAACTGGGCAGTTTTATATATTCAACCCTCTGCATCAGTGCAGCGTCTCTCAGGGAAGTTTGTGGAGGGCCATTTAAGTCAGTGCTGGGAGTTTGAAAGTCTGTATTGAGGACACGCTAGGTCAGACACAATGCCCTGCTAGCCCGTTCTTACGCGCCGAATTACACTGCGGAGGACGGCCTTTCTGCCCATTCAGTCTGTACCGGCTCTCCCAAGTGTAAGAGGATCCCTTCTCCACGCTTTAGTCGATCCACCTGGGATCTCGCATCCGCATCTCCTCACCCGGCAAAAGGCATGCAGATATTGGGCTTTATTTGACTTTGTTTTTGGCAGTAACTGAATTTACAGGGTGAACCTATTTTCACACATGGCGGGAAAAGCAACAGACTTCGTTTCTCTGCCCAGATCCCAACAGCAACACTACCTTATAGTTATTTGTGGAGTAGAACGCGATAACATACAGACCCCGCAACAAATCGAGCAGCAGGAAACAGGCTGAACTGGACTTATACTTCCTGAGGATTCAGGGCAGTGAGGCAGCTCCAACGTTGCTCAGTCCTGAAACTATCCAAACCCGGATTACTGACATCCACCTGTCGCTCCAAGCCCCTTTTTCTCTGGTAGCGAACAAAAAAAAGGATCCAGTCGGGGTTTGAATTCAGCCTGAAGTTTGTTTAAACAAGTCTGGAGCTGCGCAGTCTTACAGACAGTAATAACGACCCTCCCCTAGCACAGCTCTGAGTGTATAGTGTGAGGTATCCAGAGAGGGCAGGCTGTTCTACTTCACAGAACTCCAGCAAACCAGTGCCCTTTATACGTATCAAACCTTTCTCTCTCAGCCCTGTCTCCGAACCAGCCCGGTTCATTCCACCCACTCCCCCCAGGAACTTACAAGCGGCTGTAGTTCATTTAGGAATTAATTCTCTCAGAGAGACAGCGCAGTTTTCACTCATTCCCGCCCAGTTTCTCAGATGAGATGTTGCCAACCTGTAAATTGTCCCTACTTTTGGCTGCTGAGCTCATTCATGCTTTTACAGAGAATTTCCTCCTTCGCTCGTTCACAAACACACGTCGTTTTTTCCCGTTTGATTCAGACGTGGGGTTTCAGTGTTACCTGTACTTGTCACCCATCCTTGACAGCCCTTGCTCGGGCCGTTTCAGAGGGTACTTCCCGTTTTTTAGAAATGGAGTCACATACAATCTAGAAAGAAAAGGAAGTAGCACTTGCGAATTATACATATTTGTCTCAATTTTTACACCTCAAAATAATGTGCCAGTATCAAAAGCAAAAGGACTGTTCATGCTGGAAATCAGACATAAATGTGGAAATTGCCAGAAAAACTCAACAGGTCTGGCAGCACGTGTGGAGCGAAATCAGAGTTAACATTTCAGGACCAGTTCTGAAGAAGATTCGCTGTACCTGAAGCATTAGCTCTGCTTTTTGCTTATTCACCCATGGAATGTGGGCATCACTGGCCAGGACAGCATTTATTGCCCACCCCTAATTGCCCAAAGGACTGTTAAGAGTCAACCACATTGCTGTGGGTCTGGAGTCACATGTAGGCCAGACCAGGTAAGGATTGCAGAGATAATGGGCACTGTAGATGCTGGAGAATCCAAGATAACAAAGTGTGGAGCTGGATGAACACAGCAGGCCAAGCAGCATCTTAGGAGCACAAAAGCTGACGTTTCGGGCCCAGACCCTTCATCAGAAAAGCTTAAGATGCTGCTTGGCCTGCTGTGTTCATCCAGCCCCACACTTTGTTATCCAGGATGGCAGTTTCCTTCCCGAAAGGATATTAATGAATCAGATGGGATTTTTTTTCCTGACAATCAGCTTCATGATCATCATTAGATTCTTAATTTCGGATTATTATTGAATTCAAATTCCACCATCTGCCATGACGGAATTTGAACCCAGATCCCCAGAACATTAGAGATAACAATGTGTAGAGCCAGATGAACACAGAAGGCCAAGCAACATCAGAGGAGCAGGAAAGGTGACGTTTTGGGCCTAGACCCCACTTGAAGGGTCTAGGCCCAAAACATCAGCCTTCCTGCTCCTCTGATGCTGCTTGGCCTGCTGTGTTCTTCCGGCTCTACACCTTGTTATCGCAGATCCTCCTGCATCTGCAGTTTCTACTATTTCCTCCCCAGAACATTATCTGGGCCTCTAGATTAATAGACTAGTGACAATACCACTAGATAGAAGATAATACCACCTTGTCTCCCCAGGTGCTGCCAGCCCTGTTGCATTTTTTCCAGCAATTTTAGCTCTTCTTTCTGGTATAACAATATGTTTATTTCCAAGCATAATTGTATTTTTCCATCTGGCAGGCCAGACCAGATAAGGATAGCAGATTAAATTGCGGAGTAGGCTTGAAGGGCTGAATGGTCTACTTCTGTTCCTATTTCTCATGATTTTATTTCCTTCTCTAGAGGACATTGGTGAACGAGATAGTTTCTTTCAATAATCAACTACAGTTTCGTGGTGGCTGTCACTGAGATGAGCTTTCAATGTCTGATTTATTAACTAAATCTAATTACCCCAGGGGGAACTGAGCCCAGATCCCCACAACATTACTCTAACCTCCCTGATGAAGAATCCCCATGATGTTACTACAACTTCAGTGTCTCAACTCCACTCACCCCACCACTCGCCATGATATGACACACTTGCCACCACAATTCAAAGATTTTGGGTTCGATTCCCACTATGGAAACTTGGTGACAAACAGCTTGCCTGAGACACCAGATTGGTTCTGAAGAAGTTCTGTACTGTCCAAATAGCAAACCTTTGCATGAAATATTGAATCAAGACCCTGTTACTTTCCTGGATATTGTGCAAACAATCCTGTGGCACTATCTTAAAAGAAGATTGTTGATACAGTGGTAAGAGAGATAATGGGAACTGCAGATGTTGGAGAATCCGAGACAACAAAGTGTGGAGCTGGATGAACACAGCAGGCCAAGCAGCATCTTTAGAGCACAAAAGCTGACGTTTTGGGCCTGAACCCTTCATCAGAAAAGGGGACGTGGAGAGGATTCTGAAATAAATAGGGAGTGAGGGGGAGGCAGATCAAAGGTGGATAGAAGAGAAGATAGGTAGAGAGGAGACGGACAAGTTAAAGCGGTGGGGATGGAGCCTGTAGAGGTGAGTATAGGTGGGGAGGTAGGGAGGTGATACAGTGCAATTGTTAGCTAGTTAAATATGTAATAATTTATATATATGTTGTTCATTTGCGTCATTATGTATTACTCCAAAAACGCATAAGTCAGCCCTCTTTTCTGTCTTCCCATCATCTTTATTTGTGCTAATCTAGAAAGAATTAGTACAACAGACAACAGGGGAGCTATTCCTGAAAACCTGACTGTTATTTGTCCCACAAGCAGAACACTGAAGACAGATTATTTGGTCATTGTCTTACTGCTGGGGGCAAATTCAACAATGTTTTGTAACGGTACTTCGCATCTACCTACGACTCCTCTATTCCATGAATTACAGCAATTCAAGAATGCGGCTCACCAACATCATTCCCAGGGGAATTGGAGATGGGCAACAAATGCTGGCTCAGTCAGTGATGCCCACATTCCATGTAAGACTAAGAACAAATGCAAATGACTGCAGATCAAAACACGTCATTGTCTGTAAAGCACTGTAATGTTCTGAGTTTGCTGCAGGTGCTATATAAAGGCAAGTCTTTCCCTTTCACAATCCCACTGATACACATGCGGACATTTCACTGTCATACCATTGATTTAAATAGACCAATTTGTCTCTTTGCATTTTTCTCTCCCTTTATCCCCAGTTGCCAGCCCCAGGCAATGATTGTTTTACCTTTAGTATTCAGTAACCAGGTGGCTACCAAATAAGTGAAAACCCATTTTAGTTGCACAGGTTTTATTTTAATTAGCATTTTGGAAATCCATACCTTATTGGCATTATCTGGAAGAGGGCAGCTCCATCAACACTCAGGAAGCTTGATGTCATCCTAGGCCCGAAACGTCAGCTTTTGTGGTCTTAAGATGCTGCTTGGCCTGCTGTGTTCACCCGGCTTCACACTTTGTTATCTCGAAACAACCTACTTGATAGGTACTACACCCAGAAGATTCCATTCCCTTCACCACTGATACTCAGTAGCAGCAGTAGCAAGATGCACTACAGAAATTCACCAAAGATCCTCAGAAAGCACCTTCCAAACCCACAACTGCTTCCATCTAGAAGGACAAAGTTAGCAGATGCCTACAAGTTCCCCTCCATGCCTATCACCATCTTGACTTGGAAATATTTTTCTACTCCTTCACATTAACTATTCCTTCCCCAAGGGTATTAGGTAGGTCTACCCTCAGCATATGGACTGTATGTGCCTAAGAAAACAGCTTACCAGCACCTTCTCAAGAGCCACTAGGGATGGGCAATAAATGTTGAACTAACCATTGAGGCCCATATTCCATGAATGAATTAAAAATACATCTATCCACTTATAATTCTGACTATCAAGTTACCATGATCAATTATTTGATCTTAGATTGCAACACATTTCACATTTTGGGCCTTAGCTTTCAAGGTGTAATCTCTGTTTCAGTCTTTTCACAATGTGACTGAGAGACTAAGCTGCTCGAATTCTTCTCGCATTAAGTGGGATTTTTACCGATGTTTCAGGAATCAATCACAGAAAATGACCATCTTTCAGTAAAAACTGCCGCCATGAACATGCTTCAGACTGCACTAGAGTCCTGCTATTATGAAGAGGAATTCTCCAAGATTGCAACGTGTAAAGATGTGACACTGAATTTATTATGTGTTTTGCTCCTTATAACATCACTGCCAAGGACAGCACCGCAGAGGTCGTATAAAACATCTGGAAATGATCGCTTCAAGAGGCAAAGCTAATACCAAAGCTCAATGGTTCTTTAATGTCACTATGCTGACGTGAGTGTCTGGTAGAAAGAGTGCTGGAGAACGGTTTTATATTGTAAACATAGATTTCAATAGTCATTTCAATAATGAGCAGACCACAATCAACATTTAAAACACTTAACAAATATAAAACATGAGTGGTCCATAGAGTTTTGTTTAGTTTAAAGTGTGAATAAAATCAATGGTACAGGCAGAATTTGAGGACATAGACAGATATGATGTTGTTGTATTGGTTAATATTTCCATACCTGAAAGAGCAGTGGAAGGCTATTCAACAGTAACTTTCAAAATAAAGATTTGCATTTATATAGCACCCTTTGCTGTGAATTGTTTTCCTTTTGACCTATCTATTTGGTCTGTCTAGGAGCTAGAAATCTGTGAACACTAACTTTCAGGAAGGAAGATTTTCAAGGAGTTTGATTTTTTTTTTACATTTTTGATTGTTGAAATGCAACATTTCTTTCCAGCATTAAGAATAGCTTTTGTTGCGAGGTTTTCACTAGGTCACTGAAGGATGGGTGAAGGGCGACAGGGTTGGTAGAGAATGAAGAAGTAAGTCTATCTAGGCCTGAAATGCCAGCTTTCCTGCTCCTCTGACGCTGCTTGGCCTGCTGTGTTCATCCAGCTCTACACCTTGTTATCTCAGATTCTCCAGCATCTGCAGTTGCTACTATCTCTATCTCAGATGAAAGACAGCTTGATTTGGCTAGACTGCTGAAAAGGCAACTGAACTACATTGGTTTCAGGAAGAGGTTTCAAGATTAATTAGACAGTTTTATGTTATGAGAAGTCACGAAAGAGTTCTAGGAGTTGTTTGATGCAGCTGAGCCTGATTAGAGCTCAGGGAAAAACCCAGAGGAAGTGCTAGCTTGACAAGGCCCGTTGCTGTTGAAAAGCAGAAGTTGTGACCGAAAGTGCTGGAGTACAGTTTGCAGAATCCAGGGCAGTGCGTAGACTCAGGAAAGTAATGTGACCAACCAGAATGTGAGCAGTCCATGACAGAATGAATATTGAAGGAGTTTCAAGGCTAGATCGACAAAAGTGAAGAATTGTAATGCCTTGTGAAGTGTTCATGAGAGTTGATGACCAAAAGTGTTAGTTATGTCTTGGTGGGGAGAGGGGGTGCATTGCTGTGAAATCCGTACTGACCTGTCTGAACTGCTTTTGCCAATTAACATATCCTATCAGTTTTCTGACACAGTGTGTCTATTAACCATACTTACCCCAGGCTAGTTCTGGGTATCTGAATATCAGTTGTATATGGCAGATTGTACACTGTTCTAGCTTTGTAATGGTAATGTGGATTGTTCTTTGTTCTGATTCCCTTTTGAGAGTTTAAATTGATTCTTTTTTCTCTACACCGCCATGCAGTGTATTTCGATCCTAACCACTCGCTATGTAAGTGAACTTATCCTCAAGTCACCATGACTTCTTTTGCCAATTCTCCTAAATTTATGCCTTCTGCCTCTTAGTTGTTCCACCACCAAATAAACAGCGTCTTGATCTTTACTCTGTCTGGGTTCCTCAGGAATTTCAAATCTTCTTTCAATTCTCTCCTCCTAAAGAAAACAAGTCCAGTATAATTTTTACTATCAAGCATTTACCTCAAAAGATATTCATTTTACATTGCTTTGATGTTTTGCTCAAAAAATCTTCAAAGCCTGACTTCCTGGCTTTGCACTTCTAATTTTTTTTTTCAGAATTAACCATAGGAGAGTTTATGGTATTTCAAAATAACATGTATTATGACCAGGTGCGGATGGAGAATTGCCTCCCCCCTTTTTAACCCCCACTTTGTCAGTCGCAAAAGATGTCTTCTCAGCATGTAGTTTTCTCATGTTCTGGGGACCCAGGTTCAAATCCTGCCACAGCAGATGGTGGAATTTGAATTCAATAAATATCTGGAATTAAGAGTCTAATAATGACTGTGAATTCATTGTTGTTTGTTGACAAAACCCATCTGGTTCACTAGTGTTCTTTAAGGAAGGAAACTGCCATCCTTACCTGGTCTGGCCTACATGTGACTCCAGGCCCACAGCAATGTGGTTGACTCTTAACCGCCCTCTGGGCAATTAGGGATGGACAGTAAATGCTGCCTAGCCAGTGACCCCCTCATCTCATAAATGAATAAAAAAAACTTTAATTAAAACTGAGTTAACTAGATAAAATGTTTTCCTGAGTGAAAAAAGAATTTTAATATTATTCATTAATCCCAAGAGCACATAAACTCCACTACATCTAACATATACAAAAATGCTGGTAATAAGTTTAAAATGAAGGGGCAAGGATGTTTCAAAGGAATAGGAAGATAAGAGCAGATGCAATTTAAAGTTCTCAGTTAGGAGAATGGAAACTGAATCCATGGCCATTTAGCAGTTTTTTTTCCTTAACATTTGTCAAATTTGTAGGCTCCTTGAGTCTTCCATCATAATTATTTTCCCAAGTTTCTGTTTCATTGAGCACTTCTTTTGAGAGATAATATGATGTAAAGAGAGAGGTAAACAGAGAGAGAGAGAGAGAGAGAGAGAGAGAGAGAAAGGAAGCAAACCTTCCAGGTGTTATTAATCTACTTTGCTTTGTCACTCTGCTGTGACAAACATACTGTTTCAGTGTTAGCACAGTGTGGAGCTGGAGGAACATGGCAGGTCAGGCAGCATCAGAGGACCAGGAAAGTTGACTTTGCGGATAGAAGGGCCCTGATCTGAAACATCAACTTTCCTGCTACTCTGATGCTGCCCGGCCTGCTGTTCCTCCGGCTCCACATTGTGTTGTCTCTGACTCCATCATCGGCAGTTTTACTATCCATACTGTTTCAGTGTAATTTGTTTGGATACTCCTGAGTATAGCTCCAATGCCTTTCCGAGTTGAGTACTTCACCACCCAACACTGATCTGAATTTCTTGACAACACAGTGTGGAGCTGGAGGAAAACAGCAGGCCAAGCAGTATCTGAGGAGCAGGAAAGTTGACATTTCGGGGTGGGACCCTTCTTCATAAATGGGGGAAGGGGGAAAAGAGCTCAGAGATAAATAGAGAGGAGAAGTGAGGCTGGGGAAGGTAGGTGGGATGGTGATAGGTGAGTGCAGGTAGGCGGTGGTGGGGATTGGTCAGTGATATGGGGGCAGCTGTTAGGTGGGAGAGAAGACGGACAGGTCATGGAGACAGGGATGAGAGGAAGGGTTGGCCATGGCATTAGGCCAGGGTTGGCGAGATTTTGAAATTTGTAAAATCCACATTTAGGCCATTGGGCTGTAGGCTCCTGAGGTGAAATATAAGGTGCTGCTCTTTCAGTTTCCGGGTGGTGTCATTGTGATTCTGGAGGAGGCCCAGGATGGGCATGTCATCCAGGGAATGGGAGGGACAGTTGGGATAATTTGTGACTGGAAGGTATTGTCGTTTGTCACGAACGGAGCGTTGTGCTCTACAAAGTGGTCTCCGAGCCTCCGCTTTGTCTCACCAATGTAAAGGAAGCCACATGGGGAGCAGCGGATGCAATAGACCACATTAGCGGGTGTGCAGGTGAACTTCTGTCTGATATGGAAGGTTTCTTTAGCACCTTGAATGGAGATGGTGGGGGGAGGTGTAGGGACAGGTGTAGCACTTCCTGTGGTTGCAGAGAAAGGTGCTGTGGCGGGGGTGGGGCTAGTGAGGAGTGTGGAGCGGACGAGGGAGTCATGGAGAGAACGGTCCCGACAGAAGGCATTTAGGGGTGTGGAGGGAAAAATATCTTTGGTTGTGGGGTCAGATTGTAGGTGGTGGAAGCGGGGGAGAATGATATGTTGGATATGGAGGTTAGTGGGGTAATACGTGAGGACAAGGGGGATTCCCTCTTGTTTTTGTTGGGGGGAGAGGATGTGAGGTCTGAGGTGCGGGAAATGCAGGAGATGCAGTCGAGAGCATTTTTGACCAACGAAGGCGAGGGTGGGGGGAGGGCGTTGCAGCCCTTGAAAAAAGAGGGCATCTGGAATGTTCAAGAGTGAAATGCCCCATCTTTGGAGCAGATGAGGTGGAGGTGGAGGGATTGGGAGTAGGGGATCACATTCTTGCAGGAGGGTAGGTGAGAGGAAGTGTAGCCTTGATGTTGACTTTCTTATCTGGTTTCACTGTTTTAGTTTGAAATGCTACTTGCAGTGCCACTCGTTCATTGAATTCTATATTGGTTCACTGACCTTGCCCCAGTCTGTGACCAGGTGATCAGCCAACTTAGGTCAGTATTTACTCTGTTGAAAAACTACTGTAATCCCTGAGGTCAGAGCTATTAAAATCAGACAATGAAGTTAAGTATTGATGTCAGTATTGACCACTTTTCTAACACAAGGCCTGCCACGTTCTATGAAAGTAATAGCAATTAAATTTGGAAGTTCTCACACAACTCCATTCTCTGCTTTGATTGTTCTCATAAATCTGATAGCTCTCTGAGAATTCTCTGAAATGTAATCTCTGAGCTCCCTGGACAGAGGTGCAGGCCTTCAAAAGTAAACCTTATTGGTGGTGTCATGTACAGACAGCAAACAGCTTATACAGGTAAGTTTAATCACTTTCCTGTCGTGTTTTTAACTAGGTTTTAAACCATATTGGCCCTGCTAAATGCTGCCTCCTAACGAGCCTCCAAAAATCTTTGGTGGGGAATATCTGAAAAAATTTCACCAGTTGTTCTTTTTAGCATAATGTTCGTGAGCCACTTACTGCTGATCATGACCAGTGATTTTTCTGGTGAGTGAGATGAATGCTTTATAACATTATTGTTGAGTATCCATTGATTTGAATGAAATCCTCTGAACTCCTTTCAACTTAGAACTTAGTGAATTCTTCTGGTATCCATTATCCGATGTACAAAGCTTTAGAATCTTTAGATGAGGTTCATAGTAGGAACATTTAGTCATTTATATGTGTTTGTAGACTTGTAAATTCCTTTGAAATAGGTGAGCCTGCTACTGTATAGCAATGATTTCTATCATATGTATTTAATGAGTTGAAACATTGCATAATACAGGAAGGCAAAGTGGAACACCCAGGGGTAGTATTGCGAAGTTGGGTTGAGTACTTGTGGTTTGGAAGGCAGGAAGTTAGAACTTTGTGTTTGTAAAATGCTGGGGTGTGTGTGGGTGGCAAGTGTACTGTTGTCCCTTTAAATGATGATGTGCTTTTTTCTGCGCTTACAGATTTAAAATGGATATCTGTGAGCAGCAGCTTGAGAGTTTGCGAGTACACAAAGAATACTGTAATTGAATTGTATTGAAAGGCTGCACAGCCAAGCAGCAGCTTTGATCAAGGTAACAGGCTTTTGAGTTTAACCAATCGATTTGAATCAGACACTTAGATACCACAAACCAAATAAATTTGAATCTGATGGTTTTGACAACATAGGACCAATCACATTGTAAGAAATATTAATATGTCATTGAGTGTATAAAAGAAGGGAGCAGTTGCCTGAAGCCACAGAGCTAGCTGCCATCTGCCAGAGCTAACAACCCTCAGCTCTCAAAAGAGAATTGCTGGCTGTCACAGCCACCTCTATGTCTTAGAGAGAAAACCATCTAAATAACAATGGTGCGAATGGCACAACTAGTTAATATCCCTGACAGAAAAATCAATGGAGAAGGCTTTTCAGACAGAGAAATGGATGGAGAAGGCACAGAACATTCCAGAAGACATGTAACCTGGCATAATTTGGAGAGACTAAATTCTGATTTTTCATGTAAATGGAACTTGTATTTATTGGAACAGAGTACCATTAAAATCTTGTTGTATTCTAGAATGGTTAGTAGTTAGAAAGGATTTATTCAGTTTGTTAATAGTTTAGTTAATTTGTTCACATTAGTGTGAGGCAAATAAATTGTTACTTGTTGATTTTAAAGTGAGTCTCGGGGATTTATTTTCTTTAACCCATGAGACATTGCTGAGACACAGGTTATACCAATTCACATCCCTGTTACAGTTTATAGAGTGAGGTGCTACTCTTTGTGTATTTCAGGGGCAAGGTCAGCTTCTGCTTTATAACTGATTGGGGCTTGTCGTCGGGGCTTTGGACAGATTTGAACAGATTTAGGGTATGAAAGATCCCAGCAGATTTAAACAGACTTGGGGACAAGTGTTTTAGATCTTTAAGTAAAGCTTAAGTGAGAAGTGGAAAATCTGTTTAATTCCTGTTGCTTGTCGTTGGTTAAATCGAAAGTGGGGAAATGGCTCTTAATGTTGCTAAAGAGATTCTGGGGGTCATAGATGCTTTCCAAATTTGCCAGGAATGTTTAGAAAAACAGAAAACGGTGGCACTTTTAGAACTAGCAGCTAGGCTAAAACTGGGTTTAACTAGGGATAACAAGAAAGCTGAAAGTGTAACAGAGTTAGGCAAGCATTTAGGATATCAGAGAAACTGCTAAGTGCAGTGGAGTTAGAAAAGATAAATTGCAAATGAGACAACTGGAGTTAGAAGATAAAGAAAGGGAAAGAAAATTCCAGGCAAAACAAAAAATTAAAGAGAGAGGATAAAGGGAAAATGAAAGAGAGTTTGAACTTCAGAAGTTGGCAATCAGACATGAAAGTCAACATAACAGGATGGAGGTGAAAGTAGAAGGAAGGCTTAGTGAGGAAGTTAGTAATGATGAGCAAACTCATTGTAGCCAAAGGTCTGGTAGGGATATATATATATAAATATGTCCAAACAATACCACAATTCAATGAAAAAGTTGTGGAAGCCTTCTTCATTTCCTTTAAGAAATTGGCTGAACAGATGAACTGGCCAGAGACCATGTAGATAATGTTAATACAGGCTGAGTTGGCAGGCAGGGCTGTCGCGCAAGGTGTCAGGAGAATGTGAAGAAGTAAAATAGGCTATTTTGAGTGTACCAGAAGTGTATAGACAATGGTTCAGAAATGTAAGAAAGGAACCGGGTTAGACTTGTAATGAATAAAAACTGAAAGAACTGTGATGCTGTAAATCAACAACAAAACAGAAGTTCCTGGAAAAACTCAGCGGGTCTGGCAGCATCTGTGAAGAAAAAATCAGAGTTAATGTTTCGGGTCCAGTGATCCTTCCTTAGACGTATATCGAGTTTGAAAGAATTAAATGGAGCAACTTCAATAGATAGATGAGAGCGTTAATGAAAGAAAAGATAAGTGAGGCTCTTAGAGATATTATTCTGCTAGAAGTACTTAAAAACGCATTTCCAGAAACGATAAGGACTCATGTTGAGGAGCAGAATATTAAAACAGTGACAAAAACTGCAGAGATGGCAGATGAATATGAGTTAGTGTATTAATCAAAATCTAACTTCTGACAGCAATTTCATTCCGTTAGGGATAGAAATTGGGAAAGAGGGAGATCCTTCAATGAAAAACAAAAAGTGGATCACAGCGGGAATAGTTTACCACATGTGAAAAAAGAAACCCAAGAGGGTGGAAAAGAGGTGAAAGACCTCAGGTATTTTCACTACAATAAGGTGGGACACACGGAGTCACAGTACCAATGGTTTAGGAGATGCACTGGGAAAAAGGATGCGGCAAAAGAGGCCAAACCAGTTGGATTAGTTGAGGTAGTGCAGGAAATCTTGATAGGTTAAAGAGCTGCAGGAGGATGCACAGCCAGGCCAAGGGGTGGACAGTGAGATAGTGCCTGATCTTTTCAAAGACTTCACGTGCATGGATAAGATTTATTCAGGTAGGACCTGGGGAAAAGGTAAATAAGTTAATATGCTGAGAGATACGAGAGCAGGTATGTCTCCAAAGTAAGAGATGAAAATATTTGCACTCCTTCTGAAATATTGCCTGAGAGAGTGGTAATCTGTGGAACAAATGGAGAGAGCAGTAATGTTCCCCTGTGTAAAATAAGGCTAGAAAGTCCAACCCAGACTGGGGAAGTGATAGAGGGAGTGATGGAGAAAATAGCTGTTCCAGGAATACAGTTGATTCTTGGGAAACAATACAGCCGGATCACAGGTGGGGAGTGGTGCCCATTGTTGTGGAAAAGCCAAAATAAAACCAGGGAGCCGAGGAGTTAAAAGAACAATACCCTGAAATTTTTCCCCACAGCCATAGGTTAAAACAAGAAGGGAAAACAAAAGAGAAAGATAAAGGAGTTGGGGTCTAATTAGCTGCAACTCTGATGAGATGGTAAAGGAAAAACATAAGCATGTAGAGGATCAGGAGGAGACGTTTAGTTGTGAAAGATTAATGAAGTTATAACAAAAATATGAGGCAGTAAAGGACTTATATCAGAAAAGGATAAAAATCAGAGTGTATCCCAGAATACTATTACCTTAAAGATAAATCTTAAGACAGAAATGGAGACCTTGGCAGGTTAGAGCCGACAAGAAATGGGTGGAAGTTCACCAGATTGTGTTGCTGGCAGAACACAGACAAGAAGCATTGTGGGTAGCACATGAATTACCTATAGGAGGCCACTGAGGTGTGAGGAAGACTGAGGCTCAGATGCAAAATCATTTCTATTGGCTTGGGTTACATAAAGATGTGGTTGAATTTACACATCTACACATACGTGTCAGATGGTAGGAAAGCCACAGGCAGTGATAAAATCAGCACCTCTCTAGACAGTTCCTGCATTTGAAGGACGTTTTTGCACAGGATATGATTGATTGTGTAGGTCCCTCCTTAAAATCAAAGCTGGGAGCCATTATTTGATAACCATGATGGGTGTGTCTACCAGGTTTCTAGAGGCAATTCCCTCATTGAGTTGCAAAGCAAGTGGAGGAGCTGTTTGAGATAATGGGAACTGCAGATGCTGGAGAATTCCAAGATAATAAAATGTGAGGCTGGATGAACACAGCAGGCCAAGCAGCATCTCAGGAGCACAAAAGCTGACGTTTCGGGCCTAGACCCTTCATCAGAGAGGGGGATGGGGAGAGGGAACTGGAATAAATAGGGAGAGAGGGGGAGGCGGACCGAAGATGGAGAGTAAAGAAGATAGGTGGAGAGAGTGTAGGTGGGGAGGTAGGGAGGGGATAGGTCAGTCCAGGGAAGACGGACAGGTCAAGGAGGTGGGATGAGGTTAGTAGGTAGATGGGGGTGCGGCTTGGGGTGGGAGGAAGGGATGGGTGAGAGGAAGAACCGGTTAGGGAGGCAGAGACAGGTTGGACTGGTTTTGGGATGCAGTGGGTGGGGGGGAAGAGCTGGGCTGGTTGTGTGGTGCAGTGGGGGGAGGGGACGAACTGGGCTGGTTTAGGGATGCAGTAGGAGAAGGGGAGATTTTGAAACTGGTGAAGTCCACATTGATACCATATGGCTGCAGGGTTCCCAGGCGGAATATGAGTTGCTGTTCCTGCAACCTTCGGGTGGCATCATTGTGGCACTGCAGGAGGCCCATGATGGACATGTCATCTAGAGAATGGGAGGGGGAGTGGAAATGGTTTGCGACTGGGAGGTGCAGTTGTTTGTTGCGGACTGAGCGGAGGTGTTCTGCAAAGCGGTCCCCAAGCCTCCGCTTGGTTTCCCCAATGTAGAGGAAGCCGCACCGGGTACAGTGGATGCAGTATACCACATTGGCAGATGTGCAGGTGAACCTCTGCTTAATGTGGAATGTCATCTTGGGGCCTGGGATGGGGGTGAGGGAGGAGGTGTGGGGACAAGTGTAGCATTTCCTGCGGTTGCAGGGGAAGGTGCCGGGTGTGGTGGGGTTGGAGGGCAGTGTGGAGCGAACAAGGGAGTCACGGAGAGAGTGGTCTCTCCGGAAAGCTGACAGGGGAGGGGATGGAAAAATGTCTTGGGTGGTGGGGTCGGATTGTAAATGGCGGAAGTGTCGGAGGATAATGCGTTGTATCCGGAGGTTGGTAGGGTGGTGTGTGAGAACGAGGGGGATCCTCTTGGGGCGGTTGTGGCGGGGGCGGGGTGTGAGGGATGTGTTGCGGGAAATACGGGAGACGCGGTCAAGGGCGTTTCCAGAGGTTGGTAGGGTTAAGATAAATCTTAAGACAGAAATGGAGACCTTGGCAGGTTAGAGCCGACAAGAAATGGGTGGAAGTTCACCAGATTGTGTTGCTGGCAGAACACAGACAAGAAGCATTGTGGGTAGCACATGAATTACCTATAGGAGGCCACTGAGGTGTGAGTAAGACTGAGGCTCAGATGCAAAATCATTTCTATTGGCCTGGGTTACATAAAGATGTGGTTGAATTTACACATCTACACATACGTGTCAGATGGTAGGAAAGCCACAGGCAGTGATAAAATCAGCACCTCTCTAGACACCTCACACCCCGCCCCCGCCACAACCGCCCCAAGAGGATCCCCCTCGTTCTCACACACCACCCTACCAACCTCCGGATACAACGCATTATCCTCCGACACTTCCGCCATTTACAATCCGACCCCACCACCCAAGACATTTTTCCATCCCCTCCCCTGTCAGCTTTCCGGAGAGACCACTCTCTCCGTGACTCCCTTGTTCGCTCCACACTGCCCTCCAACCCCACCACACCCGGCACCTTCCCCTGCAACCGCAGGAAATGCTACACTTGTCCCCACACCTCCTCCCTCACCCCCATCCCAGGCCCCAAGATGACATTCCACATTAAGCAGAGGTTCACCTGCACATCTGCCAATGTGGTATACTGCATCCACTGTACCCGGTGCGGCTTCCTCTACATTGGGGAAACCAAGCGGAGGCTTGGGGACCGCTTTGCAGAACACCTCCGCTCAGTCCGCAACAAACAACTGCACCTCCCAGTCGCAAACCATTTCCACTCCCCCTCCCATTCTCTAGATGACATGTCCATCATGGGCCTCCTGCAGTGCCACAATGATGCCACCCGAAGGTTGCAGGAACAGCAACTCATATTCCGCCTGGGAACCCTGCAGCCATATGGTATCAATGTGGACTTCACCAGTTTCAAAATCTCCCCTTCTCCTACTGCATCCCTAAACCAGCCCAGTTCGTCCCCTCCCCCCACTGCACCACACAACCAGCCCAGCTCTTCCCCCCCACCCACTGCATCCCAAAACCAGTCCAACCTGTCTCTGCCTCCCTAACCGGTTCTTCCTCTCACCCATCCCTTCCTCCCACCCCAAGCCGCACCCCCATCTACCTACTAACCTCATCCCACCTCCTTGACCTGTCCGTCTTCCCTGGACTGACCTATCCCCTCCCTACCTCCCCACCTACACTCTCTCCACCTATCTTCTTTACTCTCCATCTTCGGTCCGCCTCCCCCTCTCTCCCTATTTATTCCAGTTCCCTCTCCCCATCCCCCTCTCTGATGAAGGGTCTAGGCCCGAAACGTCAGCTTTTGTGCTCCTGAGATGCTGCTTGGCCTGCTGTGTTCATCCAGCCTCACATTTTATTATCTTGGAGGAGCTGTTTGCTTTATTTACCTGTAATGGCCTACCCCGGGAGATGCAGTCAGATCAAGGGTCCAATTTTACTGTAAAATTATTTAAGGAGGTCATGGATAGTTGAGGCATCGAACACTTTAAATCGAGGGCATACCATTCAGAATCCCAGAGAACATTGGAATGGTGACATCAGACCTGGAAGACAAAATTGAGAACTTATTGCAGGATTACCCAAATGATTACGATAAGAGGATACCATTTGTATTGTATGTTATTACAGATGCTCCAAATGAATTGACTCGGTTTACTCCATTTGAGTTGATATTCAGACACCAAGTAAGAGGGCCTTCAAAATGAAATAAGGAAAAGTTGATACATTTGAAGTCAGAGATCTCACAGTTGGATTATGTATCTGAGATGAGAGAAAGGTTAAACAGAGTAGTAAATTAGCTCGACACATTTGTGGTGGTACAGCACATAATGAAGTAAGAAGCAGATACAAAATCTAAAATTCCTATATTTGCCCGTGGAGATAAAGTGTTGGTGCTGTTACCAATCGCACAAGATCCCTTCAAAGAAAGGTTTAGTGGTCCCTATCAGAATGAGAAGAAGTTAAGTCACATGAATTATATAGTAAAGTTGCCAGATTAAAAAAAAATGAGTATGTCATATGTACATGTTAAAATATTACGATGACAAAGAAAAGGAACTGGAGAAACAGATATTCATTACAGCCAGTCACAGTGTAGAATCAAATCCAGATGATTTGGATTTTGATGTGCCTCGGGATAAATTGAATAATGAGGAAGTCCTTACTGAATGGGATAGGGTTGTGAGCTATCTGTCCCAGGAACAGAGAACTGAATTGAATGACTTGCTACAGCGCTATAAGGGCCTACATCGAAATAGAATGGGCAGGACTCATGCTATTGTACAGGAGGTTGATGTAGGGAATGTTGTTTCAATAAAACAACCCTACAGGCTTAATCCTGTCAAAGCAACCCAGGTTCAGAAGGAAGTGGAAGCAATGCTCCAAAAAGACATCACAGTGATGACTCAAGCGAGTGCAGTTCACCAATTGTGTTGGCTCCCAAACCTGTTGTTACTCAATGATTCAGTGCAGATTATCAGAAGGTCAATGCTTATGGCCAATCTGACTCATACCCAGTTCCAAGGCTGGAGGATTGTGTGGAAAAAGTAGGACAAACCACTTACATCACAAAGTTGGACTTACTTCATGGTTACTGGCACGTACCTTTGTTGGAGAAAGCAAAAGAAGTTTCCACGTTTGTAACACCAAATGGTCTGTAACAATTTAAAGTAATGCCCTGGGAAAAAAAATACCACCCACTTTTCAAAGGCTTATGAACAGAGTTGATGCAAGATTGACTAAATGTGCTGTTTACATAAATGACTTACCGGTCTTTAGTCATTCATGGCAAGATCATATGAAGCATTTGGCAGAGCTTTTTGAGAGACAACGGAAGGCAAAGTTGACCATAAGCCTGGCAGAAACAGAATTTGCGAAGGTGGAAGTGACATTCTTGGGACACAAGGTCTGACATGGATGGACAACACTGAAGTATGTGAAGGCAAAGGCCATTGAAAAACTTCCAAGAAGATCCTCAAAGAAGCAAATGCTATGATTTTTAAGATTGAGCAGATTCTACAGGAAATTTGTAACAAATCTTCGTAGTGTAGTGGCACCGTTGATGGATTTGTTAAAAAAAACACAAAATTTCAGTGGGCAGAACAATGCCAGGGGGCGTTTGAGAATTTAAAAGCAGTGTTAACTACCAGTTTTAGCCATGCCAAATTTTATGAAACCCTTCAAACTTACTGTCGATGTAAAAATTGTAGAGGTTGGAGCTGTGTTGGTGCAGGAAGATGACAATGGTATTGAATGGCCAATCAGGTATTTTTCAAAGAAATTCAACATCCACCAGAAAAAAAAATTCATCTATTGAAAAAGGGTCGTTGAGTTTGTTAATGGCGTTACAACATTTTAATGTTTACATTGCAAACAATGCATCAGAGATGCCTATGGATAATGATCACAATCCTTTAACATTTCTGGAAAGAATTAAGGATAGGTACATCAGATTATTTCATTGGGATCTCATGTTACAAGCATTTAATTTATAGATTCTATGTCTTATGGGTTGTAAAAATATTATCGCAGATGCTTTATCACAAGTTTAGAAAAAAATGCTTCTATAAGATTGAAATGGTGGTGTAACATGGTATATCTAAATAAAATTAATATGAAATGTGTAAAATCAGATTAATAAATTATGGATCCAGTAATATAATGGGATTAAGGTTTTAACAAAAATAAAATGAAGTCATCATTTCATAATGGTGGGTCATTTGTTTCTTAAGTGGAGACGTATTACAAAGTTGGGTGGAATTCATTGGGAGGCAGGAAGTTAGAATTTGGTGTTTGTAAACTGCTAGAGGGGAAAGTGATATGTGGTCCCTTGAAAAGATGATGTGCTTTTTCTGCTCTTAGAGATTTAAAATGGATGTCTGTGAGCAGCAGCTTGAGAGTTTGCATGTACACAAAGACCACCTGAATAGAAAAATTTGTATTGAAAGACCATAGAGTTAGCAGGCCAAGCAGTATTGTTCACCAAGATAGCAGACTTTTGAGTTTAGCTAATCAAATTGAAGTAGGCGCTTTGATGCCAAAAATCAAATCAATGTAAATCTGATGGTTTTGACAGCATAGGACCAATGCTACCGTAGGAAATATTGATATGTCATCAAGGGTATAAAGGAAGGGGGCACTTAGAGAAAGCCACAGAGCTAGCTGCCACCCACCAGGGCTAACAGCCATTAGCTCTCAAGAGAGAATTGCTGGCTGTCCCTGCAATCTCAATATATTAGAGAAAACACCATCTAAATAACAATGGCACTAATGGCACAACTAGTTAATATTCCTGACAGAAGAAACAGCAGAGAAGGCATTCCTGACAGAGCAATCAATGGAGAAGGCACAGAACATTCCAGAAGACACCTGACCTAGCTATAATTTTGAGAGAAAAAGTTTTTTTTTCAAATAATTGGGGCTTGTATTTATTGGAACAGAATGCAATTACAGTCTTGCTATATTCTGGAATAGTTAGTAGTTAAATTCTGTTTGTTAATAGCTTAATTAATTTGTTCACTTCCAGATACAGATAGGTAAATTGTTACTTGCTGATTTTAAAGTGAGCGTCAGGAATTTAATTTACTTAACCATTATACCTTGCTGAGAAGCAGGTTACACTACTTTTCACACTCCTTTCACAGATTATAGGGTGAAAGCGGGGTGTGGGTGGGAGATAACCTCCATTTTATAACAATAAATTTTCAGTTTGCTCTTTGGTGGGACGACGTGGACTTGATGGGCCAAGTGGCCTGCTTCCATTTCCAGGGCTTCTATGATTCCATTTTCATAGTTTGTGATGGGGCGACATAGAGGCAATGAAGCGTAAAGGAAACAAACAAACAGAGGTAATGATCAATGAGCAAACAAAAAAAATTATGAAATAAGAATTGCCTGATCGAGATAAAGAACAACAGAGATAAACAGAAATGAAATATTGAGATAAGAAAACGCAAATGAAAAACAGGAAGGAACTATTCAAGTACCATATTTTAATTGTGTTATTTTCAAACCATGGAAAAATGTCCCAATCTTTGTGCAGTCATTAGAATGATGATATTCACCAAAAAGTCAACCTGCCCACATATCTCCAAATGGCCTTTAGTAAATTCAATTCAAAACATCTGTATTAGTGATTAGTATCAAATGCAGCACCAGACCCAAGCACATTTCCAATCTAAGCACTGAATTCCACCATCGTACGTGCCAACATTTGTTGAAATTCTGGCCAGTCCTCTGGGTGAAGCTGTTGTGATCAAACCTCCCATGTTGTTACACACTTTCCTGCCTATAAATTAAAAGCTGACATAATAAAGTTGTGAAAGTTAGTTAGGAGGCTGGATGGACTGTGATCAGCTTTGAAATAAGGCAGCTCCTACTTATCACAGGGCTAGAAGGAATTTATTTTGTCTCAATGAGTTGTTAGTTTTGGAATTATGTGCCACAGTTATTGATGGAAAAATGCACAGTCCAAAGAAAAGAGTAGAAAGAAAAAAATGTTTTAGAACATGTCTTCCAAGCTCAGGAAATGTCTCATACATCCTCAGTCAGAAAGTCTCAGGTTTGGTTAGTCTCAGGTTTGGTTAGATTATAGGATTAGATTCCCTACAGTGTGGAAACAGGCCCTTCAGCCCAACAAGTCCACACTGCCCCTTGAAGCATCCCACCCAGACCCATTCCCCTATAACCCGTACACCTCTGAACACTACGGGCAATTTAGCATGGCCAATCCACCTAACCTGCACATCTTTGGACTGTGGGAGGAAACCAGAGTACCCGGAGAAAACCCATGCACACAGGGAGAATGTGCAAACTCCACACAGACAGCCACCCGAGGCTGGAATCGAACCCGGGTTCTTGGTGCTGTGAGGCTGCAGTGCTAACCACTGAGTCACCGTTAGTTTATGATCTGAGCTGACATTCTAGAGCAGTACTGAAGGAGGAATACATGAGAAAATGTATTTGATTGGAGATAGGATAATACAAATTGTTT
The DNA here is from genome assembly GCF_030684315.1 of Stegostoma tigrinum. Lineage (NCBI taxonomy): Eukaryota > Metazoa > Chordata > Chondrichthyes > Orectolobiformes > Stegostomatidae > Stegostoma > Stegostoma tigrinum. Next base: position 65,742,418 of record NC_081367.1, on the reverse strand, counting down.
CTGCTGGAAAAACCAGTTCTCAGTTGAGATATCAAGACAAAGACCTGGCTGTTGACTTCTACAGTTCAGGTGGGCTTTAAAGATTACAGAGTGCCAGAAAGTCCCTCACGTTTGGTCCAATGACGTGGTTGAAATTCCCATTGGAACTAACACCACCATCTTGTGAGCTGGCCATCCATCTCTTGGCTACTTTATGGGTTATTGTCAGAATGGAACTTCTGGCCATTTACATAATCAATTTAAAAATTATTTGACTTCATGAAGCATTCTGTGGTGTTTCCACAAATAAGACAATATAAAAATGAGAGTGCTGACTGAAGAAATACAATGTTCAGCATCACAACTGAGTTTGAAACAAAACTAGTTGAAAACAGCGTTTTTTTTTTGTTTTAAAACATTCATTCCAGAGATAATGTTAATTCATTGCCAAACTTTCTTGAAACCGTGGAATATGTTCACAGGTCTTATATTTTATGCTAGGGTACTTGTTTGATTTTATTACGGCTGAATGATTAGGTGAATTGCAACGCAGTGATTCATTGTGTTATTTTTAAACTGAAAATTTTATAGATCCTGAGTCAAATGTAACATTTCTTGGCAGAGAGTTTAATGGTATTTTCAGGGACTTGACTGTGAGATCATGCAATGGATGGAGGCTGAATTAACCCAGAGGAAGGCAAGGCACTAAACAAAATAACAGCTGTGGAAATTACATGGAATTAACAGCATAGAAAACAAGCCATTCAAGCCAACTGCTAGGGGCCAGAATTTATACTCCACACAAATATCTTTTCACTTTTTTTTATTGAAGACAAACAAACTTATCTTCAATTCTTCTCTCTTCATTTATTTAGCTAGCTTCTCCTTGAATGTTGTCACTCTCAGGTGACTGTCTGTGTGGAGTTTGCCCATTCTCCCCATGACTGTGTGGGCTTCCTCTGGATGCTCTGGTTTCCTCCCACGGTCCAAAGATCTGCAGGATAGGTGGTTTGGCCATGACAATTTGCCCATGTGTCCAGCGATGTGCACATCTTGTTAATGTGGTTCTTGCCTTGAGTATGCCCTAAGTGGTGTAACCTATATGCCTCACTCAGTCCAAATGTTTTTCATCCTATGAATCTCTACGTGCTTGCTTTCTATGATCCGCCTGTAATGCTTGCAAACAAAGCTTTTCACTGTACTTAGGTACATGTGACAATAAATCAAATCAAATCAATCAATCAATCATCATCATCCAAGGCCCACAGACACACCTTCCAGATGAAGCAGTGATTTACTTGAACTTCATTCAATCTGGATAACTGTATTCACTGCTCGCAATGTGTTCTCCTCTATGTTGAGGAGATAAAATGTAGACTGGATGACCTCTTTGTGGAACACCTCCCGTCTGTCCATGAAAATGACTCTGAGCTTCCAGGTATCACTATGTTCCCTAGTTAACATTTCTGCCTCAGACCTGCTGCAATGCTCCACTGAAGCTTTAAGCAAGTTGGAGGAACAACACCTCAACTTCCACACAGGTACCTTACAGCCTTCAGGACTCAATACTGAGTTTAACAATGACAGAGCATGAGCACCCCATTCCTTGTCTATTACCTACTCCACAACCCTAGGTCCTTGACACAAAATGAATTGCTTTTCATACAGCCAGCCCATGTTCAACTATTCATAACTCCCAATATCACCTACTTCACTTCTGCTTTTGGAGACAATGAGATTGCAGATGCTGAAAGCCAGAGTCTGTAGGTGTGAGGGTGGAAAAGCACAGCAGGTCAGACTGCATCAGAAGAGCAGGAAAGTCATTGTTTCAGGTCAAACTCCTTCATCAGGACTGGGGAAGGGAAGGGAAGCCCAGAAATAAATAGAGGGAGGGTGAATGGTTGGGAGAAGGGTAGGAGAGATGGTGATAGTTGGTGAAGAATTGGCTTCTATCATCTGCAGTCCTTATTGTCTCAAAGTCATTGAAAGCCAACACTGCAAAGCCTCTTCTAAGAATGCCCACTTTGAAGAAATTTTCCTCCTCTCTCTGAAGACAGCTCAGCAAATGTCTCTCCCACTGCAACACCCCCTGATTTTCTCCTCTGCCCTGAAGTTCTTCACCACCTATCACCACCTCTCCTACCGTTCCATCGTGCCCGGCCACCCTCCCTCCATCCCTCCCGCTATTTATTTCTGGATCCACCTTCCCCACCCCAGTCCTGATAAACAATTTAGGCCCAAAATATTGACTTTCCTGCTCCTCTGATGTTACCTAACCAGCTGTGCTTTTCCGGCCTCACACCCATAGACAGTCACTTTTGTTCTTCCCTGGTCTACAATCTTCAGTCTATTCGTCTGTCTCTTCACTTGCCCTCTCTTTCTGGCCTCCCTCTCCAATGCACTCTCTTTCCGCTCCCCCAACCTTGTCCATGTTTTTCTAGCTGACTCTCGTTCCGAAGAAGGGCCACAAGATTTGAACCGCGAGCTCTGTTTCTCTCTCCATGTTATGGTGTCAGACCCGCTAACTGTCTCCAGCAATTTCTGTCTTGATTTGTCCAAGTTACATACCATCTTGGTGAGATCATTCCTGGAAAACTAGGTCTTGATCCCAGCAGCTAAAGAGGAATATATTTTCATTGGATGGAGTACAATAAAGTTTCACAAATTGGATTACTGGAATGAAAGCGTTGCCCTATGATAAGGAATTGAGTAAATTGAGCTTTCATTGCTACAAGATGAGACATTAATCTCAAAATGTGCATATTTCAGAAGACGTTTGACAGGGTAAGTATATTTAATTTGCATCCAGAAGGTTATGTTGCAAATAGGCCAGGAGACTGCAGACAGTTGAGTTTTGGTTGAGTTGTTGACTCTAGATATCACCGTAAGAAACTACAGAGAGTTTTTGACACAGCCGAGTCCATTATGCAAACCAGCCTTCCATCCACTGACACCACCTACACTTCCTGCTGCCTCAGAAAGATAGCCAATATTATCAGAGACCCCTGCCACCTGGTTATAATCTCTTCCAACCTCTTCCATCAGGCAGAAGATACAAAAGCTTAAACAGATGTACTAACAGATTCAAGAACAGCTTCTTCCCTGCTGTTATTAGACTTCTGAACGGACCTCTCAAATTCCAAATCGTATGTTGATCTTGTGTTTTGTGCACCTTCTTTACAGCCGTAAATTTATGTGCCTCGGTTGGTTCAATCACCCTATGATCTTTGAATGTTGTGATCTTCCTGTACTGTATGCAAGACAAAACTTTCACTGTACCTAGCTACATGTGGCAACAATAAATCAAATCAGGCCTTGCTTCTTTTTGTATCTGGTGTGTGCTCATTTTCAAAGTAGGTTGCACCTTTTATATTTGGTTGCAGTGATCCTGGGTAAGCTTCTTGTCGAGCTCAAAGTCAGTAGTAAAACTCCTGAGTGAAGCCTTTGGAGTGTAATTGTCGATCTTGCTTTCATCGCCGTGAGAGTGCACCAAATAAGTGCAAGGGTCAGGCACTCTGGCTCACCTAGCTCTCATTCTGTCTCAGTATGATATGGATACTTAGCATATCAGCTCCGGTGAGTACCCCAGTGTTTGGTAGTTTGCCCAGCTGTCTAGACATCAGGAGCTTCCGAAGGTTGGTCAAGTGACAATGGCTTAGCTTCTTGACATGGCACCTGTACAGAACCCAAGAATCTAGGACACATGGGGACTATCTCAGGATAAGGAACTTCCTCTTTTAGAACATAGAGGAAAAACGTAGAAAAGAGAACATAGGAGCAGGGGAAGGCTACATGGCACTTTGAGTCTGCCCCACTGTTTAATATATTCATGGCTGACCATCCAACACAGTACTCTGTTTCTCCTCATGCCCCTTGATTCATTTAAGAGTTATATTTGTTTCCTTTATTAAAACATTCAGAGTTCAAAGCAATAACTTTCTGTGACAGAGAATTCACAAGTCTCTGGACAAGGAAATTTCTCCTCACTTCAGTCCTAAATGGCCAACCCCATGCCCTAAATTAAGACCCTTGGCTCTACAATACCCATTCATTAGGAACATCCTTGCTGCTTTTACCATGTCTATTCTTGCTAGCATTTTATAAGTTATGAATTCCTCCCTCCTTCCTCTAAACACCCATGAATCCAGAAACAAACACCAAAATTGCTGGAGGAGCTGAGCAGATTTGACAGCATCCGTGAAGAGGAATCAGAGTTAATGTTTCAGGACTGGTGACTCTTAGAACGCTAAACAATCCAGTCTCTCATCATACATCAGTCATGCTATTCCAGGTTTCACTCTAGAATTTGACTTCTCCACTATCGTTATGACCTTAGATCATAATAGTCCCAGAACCACTGTTGTTGACCTCTTTCAGAAGATCACCGATATTCAAAACATACTTTTGAACTTTACAAATTATGTCAAATTGGACATAGAGTTAGTACAGGGAGTTAGTGGATATACATAAAATATTGTAAGTCCTTAATAAACTTGCACTATATGCATGTAATTTTCTCGTGAATTGCAACATTAAGTGTAAGATAGTACCTTTTGGTGAGAAGAATAAAGATATCACATTTTCCTTGCAGACATCTGGTGGTGCTCATATATAAATAAAAGGTAAATCTGCCATTACCCCCCTGTCATCTCAGAGAGACGACAGTGGGCGGTTTTACCTGAGGGTTGTCGCACTGCAGGTGAGGGGTGAGATTAGGAAAGTGGGGCATTCATAGCAGTGTCAGCCAATGAGGGAATTGAACCTGTTGATGCCATCTTGCATTACAGACCAAGTGAGCTATTAATAAATACTTCCACAATGCCTAGAACAGGTGGCTTGCTGGGGCATTTAGCTTAAATTTATGTGATTCCTTGGAAATTTCATTTTGACCCGATGATAAAAGGGGACATTCTGAAGCTTGGAAAAGATTACCTTGACAAAATTGAAAAAAAACCCCCATTTACCTCTACTTTAAAATCAATGTCCCCAAATGATTAAGTATATCATAAACTTTCCACAGCACTGATCCCCGTGGAATACCACTCGCTTGTTTTATCAGTCAAGTAACTACTCAAGAGCATTGGAGCAAGAATTGATCTTTCAGCCCATTTATTCTATTCTGTCAACTGAATTAGGTCACTATTTTAAGATTCATGACCCCTCCTATCCTCTTTGTAAGTCCAATGATGCCTAAAAGTTTAAACTTAAAGCGCTGGAGTTTCAGTATAGATATCCTGGTCGAGTTAGATATATGTGGTTGGTAGAAGGCTCATATGGAGCATAAACACATCATGGGGCCAGTTGGACCAAATGGTTCATTTCCACCTTGCAAGGGTTATTTGCAATGGAGCTCGCAAAGTGAACAAAATGACAAAGCAGTAGCTCTCTATGTTGAAGGGGCTCCTTTTATTCATCTTCCCCTTACATTTCTGACTTTGACTGCATTGTACAATGCATCTATCTCTCTTGCCCAGTCTAAGCAATACTTGAAGCAGCTTGGGGAATACTTTGGCTTGTGAACTGCTTCTGTAAGTGTGGTTTGATTTGAATTCTTTGCACTGCGGCTTTCAGAACCTACGAGCTAAGAATGAAAAATGGAGAAAATGCGTAGTGCATTAATCACTTTTTTGTTTTAGTACCATCAAGTTTTTGAAGTTTTCCACTTCTTCACTCCTTCTAAAGAAGTGTTTAAATTTTTAAAAAATATTATAATGCGTTCTTCAATGTCTGAGGCACAGTACTTTAGAAATCAGAGAGATAGTGAATCGCAGAGTAAAGCACTGTTGAGCTGTTTATATTACAAGCTGAAATGCTCACTGTAGTTAAAGGAGGAAAATATTCTAGATCTGTAGAGGATAAGTAGAAGGCTTGCAGTATTCTGATAACTCTTTCCCAGGCCTGACAAGTACATGGTGGGTTGAATAACCTGTGTTTTGTGATTCTACTGTCTTAGAATATCATATTTCTATCCACTCGAAAAGGCATCAGAATTTCAAAGGACTTCTTCAAATTGTTCTGAGGAACAGATAGAAACTTATTTCTCACTCAATAAACAGGTTGAAAAAATGCTGAAGAACAGAATCAAATGTTGTTTCTAAAACAATAGAAAGGTATCTAGGGTCAGCAAGAGAGTGGAGTTGAAACCACAACCAGATCAACCATGAGCTTGTGGAACAGCAGAGCAAGCCAAAGGGGCTGAATGGCCTGCTGCTGTTTCTCACTCATTTGTCAGTATGTAAGATTGCTGAAGTCTTGCCATGATTGCAACTTCTCTCCACACAATATCCATGATTTAGGCCTTTTTTGTTTGTGCTTCAAAAGTGAGAAAAGGAGGTTTACAGAAGATGCAAAATATTAAGCACAGTGAGCTGTAATAGTTTTTAAAGACCAGAAAAGATTTGCAAGGACCTTGTTGTGGCTGGAGGGTTTGAGCTACATGTGGGGAGAAGCTGAATAGGATGTGTTTATTTTCCCTGGAGTGTCGGAGGCTGAGGGGCGACCTTACAGAGTTTGATAAAACAATGAGGGGCGTGGACAGGGTGAATAGTCTTTTCCTAAGGGTAGGGGAGTCTAAAACCTGAGAGCACAGGTTTGACAGTGAGAGGGGAAAGATTTAAAAGAAACCTAAGGGGCAATATTTCACACAGATGTTTGGCGCATGTGTGGAATGAGCTGTCAGAGGAAGTGGTGGAGGCGGGTACAATTACAACATTTAAAAGGCATCTGGATGGAGATATGAATTGGAAGGGTTTAGAAGGATATGGGTCAAATGCTGGCAAATGAGACCAGATTAATTCAGGATATCTGGTCAGCATAGATGAGTTGGACTGAAGGGTCTGTTTCCGTGCTGTACAACTCTATGACTCTATGACTCTATTGTCTACTCACAAAGGGGACCATCAGTAGCAAATATCCCCCCATCCTGAATAAATTTAGAGCAATATCTGAAGATTCAGGGATTGTAGGCTGGATTTTCCGAGGAGGAGTAATATCACAAAGGTTGTCATTCTTTTTCGCAAAATATGTTCCTGTGAGGTGATTCTGATCAACGCTCCTTCAGAAATGTGGCACCATCCTTACATTCTGATGCTTGCGGTGTTGTGCAGAGCTGTCAGGCGAGGACAAGCCATGCTCAGATTTTACAGCAGCCAGCTGGCATTCTCTGAAGTATAAAGAACAAAAACAGAAGTTACTGGAAAAGCTCAGCAGCTCTGGCAACATCTGTGAAGAAAAATCAGAGTTAACATTTAGAGGAAGGGTCATTGGACCCAAAGCGTTAACCCCGATTTTTCTGTTGCTAAATCGGCTGCGCTTTTCCAGCAACATCTGCTTCTGCTCCTGATTTACAGTATCCGCTATTCTTTTAGTTTTTCTGAAGTGTAAAGGTCAAGAATCACAGTCAGCTACTGTCTGATGGCAAGACGTAAGGTATCTCATGAAGAGTCTAGGCCCGAAACGTCAGCTTTTGTGCTCCTGAGATGCTGCTTGGCCTGCTGTGTTCATCCAGCTCCACACTTTGTTATCTTGGATTCTCCAGCATCTGCAGTTCCCATTATCACAGGACAAATCACTGTTGATGGTCATAAAAGGGCTGACTCCTAGAAGGAACATTGACAGCATTGGAATCCGTATTAACAAATCTCCCCAGATCCTGTTCCTCCAGATGTGGAAAATAGAAGTAAGTCTCAAATGACATTTACTTGTTTGCATTTTGACTTCAGAACATTTCATTTTGGAGTTCTAAAAGTATTAGCCGCATATGCTTTCCCACTATTCTTATGCTTTTGCTTTGCATCAGTAGTGTTTTTCCGAAGGGTCGGAACAGCTGAATGAGAAGTCTACTCTCCTCAGAAAAAAGTTCACAGAATTCTCCACTGCTTTTGCTTCTTCGCCTTCAGGTCAAAAATTGGACTCATTATGAGCAGAAAGGCTTTTAATCCTTATTGTACACGCAACCTCTTTGTTACGGCGCCAGCCTTTAGAATCTGCTTCAAAAAATGTAGGCACAAGAGGCTTCTAGAATGAATTACTAAAAACTCAATAGTATAATCTTATAAGCTTCAACTTTCCCTCACAAATTAAATATAATTTTGTCCTCTGAAGCTATTGCCACATTTGAAGATGTTGTTCAGTATCTAAACCAAAAGGATTTCCATATTTATGTCTGTTTTCCTCTGTGAGATGTCAGGCAAAATCATGGTCACCGTGTGGAGACAATGTAGGTGAAGAATGTTCTATCCAGCTGTGTTGCTCACTTCCAATAGCCCGACTTTTGAAAAAAGCTTCACAAAAACATCCTGCAAACACATTACCCTTTATTTATACATGCACACTACATGACACTGACCCAGCTAGCACAGAACCATCTCTTCAAGTGAGCAGAACCCCTGGCACTCTGTTTATATCTGTCAGTCAAGACTCCCTGTTTGGCCTGTTAACTTGGGCCAATCAGGGAACTCATGTTCAATGATATCTTTCCGGCTGACCTTATTCCAAACACTACAATTACTTAATCAAATCTAGCTTGTCCTAGTAATATAGGATTTGAGCCCATAAAATTATATGAAATATGATCTGGAGTAAGCTGCAAGTCCATTGATCCTACCTTGCCAGTCAATAAGATCATGACTGAGATTCGATTCTGAAGAAGTATCATTTGACTCAAAACATTAACTCTGCTTTCTGTCCACAGATGCTGCTGAACCTGCTGAATTTCTCCAGTAATCTCTGATTTTGTGTCAAATTTCTAACATCCGCAGTTTTTTGTTCTTTTTCCTTGACTGATCTGATTGAGTCATGTCTCATATTTTCTGACTGCATCCCTGGCAATCAAAACTCTGTCTAGCATAACCAATTCCACTGAAGTGTGAGATTTCTTATTTTTAAACTGTGCTTCCTAGTTGTAGACTCATGAATGAGGAAAACCACCCTCTCAGCATCTAAAGTTTCAAGCTCCACTTAACCCATTAGTTTTCCTAGTTCTTCTTCTCCAGAGATTATTATTCTTTTAAACTCCTCCCCACTTTTTGCTCCTCACTTTTCTACTAATCTTGCAATGACTTCTGCAGCTTTCACTGTGAAGATAGTAGAAATTGCATCTCCTCAGGTTACAGTCTTCCTCCACAAAAAATGCAGCACAGACTGTCATGACAGAGTTTGGTTCCAGAACCATATCAGTGATGCTTAACAAAGACTCAACCCACCATGGCGCAAACCATTGTCTTAAGAGATGAAGGCTGCCATAATAATACTGTGAAGACAATAGAAAATATTTGTGCAAAGTCTCTGCCATTTTGCTCATTTGTCATTATTAATTCCCCACTTTTACCCTCTAAATGCTCACTTTAGCTGCTCTTTTATTTTTATACACTTGCAGAAGCTTTTACTCCCTATTTTTGTACTTCTTGCTAGCTTTCTCTCATACCCCAATTTCTATCTTTTTTCAGCCAAAATAGCTGAAATATCTAATTATTCCCACCCTTCCATTTTATGCTTATAGCACTGCATATGTTTCTTTTCCAAATATTCATCCAATTTTCAAAAGCTAGCCATGAATCTGCTTTTATCATCTTATAGGGTGCTCATTCAAGGACATTACCTACCAAGTAAAACGTAGAATATAGGAACAGGAAGAGGCCATTCAGCCCTTTGAGCCTACCCTTCCATTTGATATGATTATGGCTAATCATCCAACTCTTTTCTTACTTGCTCTCAATTTCCTCCGATCCCTTTAGTCCTAGCAACTATGTCTAAACTTTTTGTGAAAGTATTGAAATGTTTTGGCCTCAACAATTCTACATGGCAGAGAATTTCACAGGCTCAGTCTCTGGGTAAAAAAAAATCTCCTCATCTCAGTCCTAAATATTCCTATCCCATATCCTTAGACAGTGACGCCTGTCATTGGGAGCGTCCTTCCTGTATTGTCCTGGCCTCATCCTCTTAGAATTGCATAGGTTTCTAAGAGATCTCGCCTCATCCTTCTGAACTCCAGTGAATATAACTCAAACTGATTCCACCTCATTCCATACGTCAGTCTTGCTATCCCAGGAATCAGTCTGGTGAACCTTCCTTGTACTTTCTCAATAGCTAGAACATCCTTTCTCAGATAAGAAGGCAAAACCAAAAGAATAATCCTTGTTCTCCCTGCCATTATGTTCAATTGTAATGTTGCCAACCCTTTTGTTTCTACTTACTCTTTCAAAACCTCATGTGAGGAAACATCTCTTCAAAGTCCATCTTGACAAGACCATTCAGGGTCTTAAACATTTCAATCAAGTCACCCCTCATTTGACGAAACTCTCATGAAAACAATCCCAACTGTCCAATTTTTCCTCATAAGACATCCTGCTTGATCCACATATCAATCTAGTAAATCTCTTCTAACCTAGCTTTGATGTATTTGCATCCTTTCCTAAATAGAGAGACCAAAATGGTATATATCATTTGAGATGTGGTTTCACGACAACCCTGTGGAAACCAGAGAATCATAATTTATAATCATAATCATAATCTTAATTTAATGTTTAGTTCCTCTTATAGTAAAGGAAAGCACTCCACTAGCTTTCTTTGTTATTTGCAAACTTTCTTTTTGCAACTTGTGCTGCAAAACACTTCAACTCCTCTGCATCTCAGATTTCCACAGCCATTCTTTATTCAAGTAATACATTTCACTTTTTCCCACATTGTATTCCATCTGCCAAATTCTTATCTACACACTCAATCTATCAATATCTCTCTGCAATATCCTTTTGCCTTCTTTGCAAAGTACTTTCCAAATGACCTTGGTATCATGTCTGCATTTAGCTACCATGCCTTAACTCCCCTCACCAATGCCATTGGAGTAAATTGTAAAACTGTGGGGCCTTAGTACAGACTCTTGTGGGACTCTGCTCATCATATCCTGCTAATCAGACAAAGATGTATTTATTCATGTTCTCTTATTTTTGCCAGCCAGTCAATCTTCTATTGATGTTAATATGTTACTCCCAATCTATGTACTTTTTATTTCCCACATTAATGTTTACAGTCATGCCTTGTCAAATGCCTTATGGAAATATAGTACATCTATAGGTTCCCCTTTATCCACTGCACATATTACTCCTTCAAAAAGTCATTAAATTGGTTAAGCATTATTTCTCTTTCAGGAAATGGTGCCAACTTTTTACAAATACCTTGAATGCTTCTAAGTGAGTAGATACACGATTTTAATGCCTGATTGAAACATCTTCTCTATGACAGACATCAAACCGACTGTCTTGTAGTTTCCTGTTTTCTGACTTCTTCCTTTCTGTACTAGAGGGACTATATCATTAGTTTGAAGGAACATTTCCTGAACTGAGGGGATTTTGGAAAATTACTACCAGACACCTACTAGCTAATTAGTTAACTCCTTTAAAACTATTGTAAAGATGGGAACTATTAAAACATTTAAGAAGTATTTAGATGTGCACTAGAGGTGCCAAGCTGCACAAGGTTCTGATCCAAGTTCTGGAAAATGTAATTAGAATAGAACAATTTTGACTGGTATGGAAATGATGGGCACAAAAGCCTTCTTCTGTGTTGTAGATCTTTGTGACTCTAAGACCATAATCACAGAATTACAGAGTTGCAATGGTGCAATAGGCAACCTTTCAGCCCATCATATTTGCACTGTTCTTCAATGGAGCAGCATTACCTATTACTAAACTCCTGCCTTTTATCCGTACAATTGCACATTGTATCTATCCAGATAATCATCCAATATCCCTGAATGCATACTTGAACCTGCCTCCACCAGACATCCAGGCAATACGTTCCATACATTAACTACACTGAGTGAAAACGTGTTGTCTGACATCAACCTTGCTTCTTTTTCGTATCACTCTAAAACTATGCCCTCTTACTGTTGTTTCTTTTATGAGCAGGTACAGCCCCTGCCGTCTTTAAATCCTTCTGCAGGGGAGTGTAATATTTATCTTGATGATTTGAAGATATGTTAATAAAACATTGAGTGATGTATCAAGAGATAATGACATTTGTCAAATTTGTTGGATGGTAAATTGCTTTTGTGACATTTCCCTTGTACTGCATTATATATAAAGATTATAAGATCATGCTATGTTATATGGTATAGAAAAAGCTTCTTTTGCTCAAGTTATACGTGTTGGTATAAGTGCTCCATCTGAACTTGCTCTCACTCAATTTTCTAATCTTTTATTACTTTCTTCCTAACATAGTTTCCTTTTAAATAAAGTCTGTGTTATTCACCTCAGCTACTCCTTATCATAGCTAATTCCACATTTTAACCATTCTCTGGATAATGATACTTCTCTCAAAGTCATTCTTGAATTTAATAGTGCCTATCATATTTACAAACCAATTATTAGACTACTCAGCAACTGGGAATATCTTAACAAATCCTCTACTTTCAAACAGCTGGAAATATCTAACAAATTCTCCACTTTCAAACAGCTTCAGAATTGCTTCATCCCTCCACTCCCTTTTGCCTAGAGAAATGCTTTCAAATGTTCCAGACTTCGAAAATCTCTCAGTTCTGGTATCATCCTTGTAAATGTTTTTGCACCCTCTCAGTCCCCTGTGTAATTGCTGTGAACAGAAACCAGAACAAAGCACATTGCTCTTGTTATGTTTTGAGACAAGGTCATCATAATTTCAACAAAAGCAAAATGCTGTGGATACTAGAAATGTGAACGGCAAACAGAAAATGTTGGAAAAGCCTAGTTGGTCTATGAGTACCCGTGGAGAGAGAAAAGCAGAGCCAGCAACAAAAACAGAAATTGCTGGAGAAACTCAGTAGGTCTGGCAGCATGTTTGGAGAGAAAACAATTGTTAACGTTTCGAGTCCAGTGACCTTCTTCAGAAACTGTTTTTCTTTCAGGTTTCCAGCCTCTGCAGTTCTTTATTTAAGGTTGACAACCATAACATCTCTGCTTTTCATTCTTAAATATCTGGAAATAAACATTCAATTATTTTAGAAACTGAAGTGAGTGCTTGTTTTTGTCAACAGCCTAGACAACGTTTTTGGTTTATTGATGGTTACAGGTTTATGTTTTGATTCAACAATCATATCTAAGCATGTAATGTGTGCATATACAGTGTGAATTATACAGAAAAAGAAAATAGAGATTCAACGCCAAAGTAATATTTCAAAGGCATTCTTTGAAGCTTTTTCTGAGCAATAATGTTTAAAGATTATATTACAATGACCTCTTACTTGTGACCTCTTTATTATGCTTATTTTCAAGAATTCTGGAATTCCACACTATCAGAACCTTAGCCAATTCTTCCCAATTCCTGATCACTCATTAAGCCTGTGCTCACTGATCTAGTTTCAGCTGCCAAATTACTAATGTCTCGACTTTAAAATTCTTAGCCTTTTAGCAAATTTCTCCTTGACCCGTTCTACTCTCTAATTTTTGTCTTCCTCCTGTTGTCACTTCCTTCAGTCTCATTGTCTTCTGAAATGTCTACGCTCCTCCAGTTTAACATGCCGCACACTCCCAATACAACATTTCCATGTTTACTGACAACGCAAATTTGGGTGGGACTGAGAGCTGGGTAAGATGCAAAGAGGCTTCAAGGTGATTTAGACAAGTTGAGTGAGCGGACAGACATATGGCAGATGCAGTAAAATGTGGCTAATTGTAAATTACATACATAGGTGTGGAAAACAGGAAGACAGGGTATTATTTAAGTGGGGATATATTGGAAAGTGTGGATACACAGGAGGATCTGGGTGTCCTTCTACATCAGCTAATGAAAGTAGCTGGCAAGTGCAGCAAGGAACTAGGAAGGCAAATGGCATATTGGCCTTCATTGCAAGAGGATTATACTGCAATAAGTGGTGCTGCGCTGAAATGGCACCTGGAATACTGCAAGCAGTTTGGGCCTCCCTACTCAAGAAAGAGTATAATTGTCATAAAGGGAATGCAATGGAGGTTATCCAGGCTGATACCAAGGATTGCAGGACTGTCCCACGAGGAGAAGTTGGTTCAATGGGGCTTGAATTCACTAGAAGGAAGAAAGGATTGAAATATTTAAAATTCGAATAGGGCTGGACAGATTAGATGCAGTGAAGATGGTTTCCCAAGGTGGGAAATCTAGAACGAGGAAGCACAATTTCAGAATATAGGATAGGCCATTTAGAGCTGAGATGTGGAAATAATTCACTCAAAGAGTAAAGAATTTGTGGAAATCTCGATCACAGAAGGCTGTAGGGTCAAATCTCTGAATATATTCAAGAAAGAGATGGATTTTTTTTATATTTTAAGGGCATCGGGGGTATTGTTGAAAAGTAGGAAAATGGCATTGTGGTAGAGGATCAGACATGACCATACTGAATGATGGAGCAGGCTCAAAAAGCTCTGTGGCTTACTCCTGCTTCTAACTTCCATGTTTTCACCAGTCCACCACTGGAAATCATTCCTTCAGCTGCAAAAAAACCAAGGCTATCGATTTTTTTTCTTTTCATTTCTGTGTCTCTGTCTTCAAGTTAGATACTTTTTATATCAATTTTGGCTAAGCATTTGGTGTCATATGTAATATCCAATAGTGAGGTTTGGCATCAAATTGTCTTTAGATCATGTTCACACCCACATCAGTGAGCACTAATGGGCTATATTAAGTATAGCTCTCTTTACAAGGAAGGCACCTTTGGGAGCCATACATATTGTGATCATAATTCGATGTAATCCAACATTACTGGCAACATAGCCCACTAATTATTGTAGTATGTATAATCCCATTATACTACAATAGTGTTAGATATGGGTGGGTGGGATGGCTGTTGGAGAACAGCATTTGCTGTTTTTTTTCCAGCATGCCAATTGCCATGCACATGCATGCAGCCTAGAGGGAACATTTGTGGGGAGTGTGGCATGTGGGCAATTCTTGTTTGCTTTGATATTTTCTAAGTGCCCCACAATAACTTGCTTACTGACAAATTACAGCACTCTTTCTGTCTCACATGTTAAGCTGACTGGCGTACTTAACTGTACAAAATGCTAGTGCGGCCTCACTTGGAATATTGCGTACAGTTCTGGTCACCCCATTACAGGAAGGATGTGGAAGCATTGGAAAAGGTGCAGAGGAGATTTACCAGGATGTTGCCTGGTCTGGAGCGCAGGCCCTATGAAGAAAGGCTGAGGGACTTGGGTCTGTTCTCATTGGAGAGAAGGAGTCTAAGAGGGGATTTAATAGGGACATACAAGATGATCAGAGGATTAGATAGGGTGGACAGTGAGAGTCTTTTTCCGAGGATGATGACTTCAGCTTGTACAAGGGGGCATAGCTACAAATTGAGGGGTGATAGATTTAAGACAGATGTCAGAGGCAGGTTCTTTACTCAGAGAGTGGTAAGGGTGTGGAACGCCCTGCCTGCCAATGTAGTTAACTCAACCACATTAGGGGCATTTAAACAGTCCTTGGATAAGTGTATAGATAATGATGGGCTAGTGTAGGGGGAGGGGGTTTGATTAGTTCACAGGTCGGCGCAACATCGAGGGCCAAAGGGCCTGTTCTGCGCTGTATTGTTCTATGTTCTATGTTCTATATCACTCTTGTGGAGAGCAGTTGGTTTAGATAAACTGAAATACTTTGAATAGATGGACTCGCATTTATGTATTGATTTTCATAGACTCAAATCCTCCCAAAACACCAGACAGTGAACTAACAACTTTTGACGTGTAGTCACAGTCGCAGTGTTGAAATTGTGGCACCAAATTATTGCAGAGAAATATTCCATGAACAGATATGTAATAAAGACCAGATAGTCTGTTTATAATTAGAATTAGAATTAGGTTTATTGTCACATGTACTCAAGCACAGGAATAAAATAAAAAGTTTACAATATCGCTCCTCATTGGGTCATCTCAAGTACAAAGCACCTAGTTACAAATCAAAGATACATATAGAGAAATAAAGAAAAGAAGTTACATAAGCTTACAGTGAATCATAGTATAAATTAGAAAATAAGAAACAAAGTTAAAAGGATATGCATTACAGTCAGATAAACACATGACAGCTAAACATTACATTTATCTTTGCAGCATGGTTGGTTGACAAATGGATATCGATCATGGCACCAGAGAAAATTCCTCCTTATCAATATAATGCTATAGGACCTTTTATATCAATTGGGGAGATTCAACATCTCATTAGAAAGCGAGTGTCTTCACTGCGCGGCAGTCCTTTAACAATGAGTTATATTTTCAGTCTAGTTGTCTCAAAAATCACAAAGTAGCAAATTGCATTTCTTTTTCCACATTAATCTCTAGTTCTTTCTGTGACACAAATGTCCCTCAAACACTTTAGAAAATAAGGCAAGGCTTTTTTTTTGTACTTAGATGAAAAGTGTTGGCAAATGTGATGGTCGTGGGATACTCTCTTACTCTTTCAAAAGGGGATTAAGTTCCACAAAATTTCAAATAACTTCTTCTTTGGAAATACATTTTTTTCCCTTCTCTGAGGCATGATCCTGTCTCACTTTAGTCTTTTTTATTCAATAATGTGGAAGTCATCCATCTATTTTTGGTTTATTTCTTTTCTAAATTCCACGAACTGGTTGCAGTCGAATTGTCCCAGCAGACTCAGCAACTTCAGTAAAAACACATGTCAGAAATCCTGAGTTATTTTCCAGTATCCAAAGATTTTTATCTAGTCTTATTTTGTTGAGGCAACTTCATGTGAATCTCAGGTTATTGAATATAGAATAACTCGAAAGAAGAATGACTCTAAAAAATAAATAGTTTATCAATTCAGATAATTTTCTGAAATTGCGGAAACATTTTCCAAAAATGTTAAGCAACTAATAAGAGATCTCTTTATCTTAAACATTTGTGACAGTTAAAAGTAAATTTAGATTATTTATTGCTTGTAAATAAGTATGTAAAAACTAGGAGCATTAATAGGCAGCTCAGCCTCTCAAATCAGCTTTACTATCTAATGCAATCACAACTGATCTCATCTTGGCCTCAACTCCACTTTCCTGCCTGCTCCCCATAACTCTTTAACCCTTTTCAAGTCAAAAATATATGTAACTCCTTCACAAACTTAATCAATGCCCCAGCATTCACCACTCTCTGGTATAATGAATTCCACAGATTCATGACCTTTTAAGAGAAGTAATTTCTCCTTGTCTTTGTTTTAAATCTGCTATTCCTTAGCCTAAAACTATGAGCTGTCATTCTCCCCCCCATAAGTAAACATCCTCCCTATGTCTAGTTTGTCAATCCCCTTTAGCATCTAATATACCTCAATTAGATCTTAGAACTATTAGCTCTCTATAGGTCTAAACTCTTAATATTATAAGCCAACTCCCTCATGACTCAGTGGCTCAGTGGTTAGCACTGCTACCTTATAGTGCCCAGTTCTAGCCTTGGTGATTGTCTGTATGGAGTTTGCATATTCTACCTGTGTCTGTATGGGAGAGCTCCAGTTTCCTCCCACATTCCAGAGATGCGCAGGTTAGGTGGATTGGCTATGCTAAATTGTCCAGGGTTGCACAGGCTAGGAGTATTAGCCATGGGAAACACAGTGATACAGGGATGGGGTGGGCTGCTCTTCAGAGGGTTGGTGTGAAATTTATGGGCTGAGTGGCCTGCTTCCACCCTTGTAGGTGATTTATGATGCCATGTCTGGAATAAGGAATAAATCTTGTGAATCTCCTTTGAACAGCCTCTAATACAACTAAATCCCTTCTCAATTAAGCGGACCAAAACTGCATGCAATACTCCAGGTAATTATAAAGTAAATAATTCATTGAATCGTCAGCTATTCAAGTGAGGGTGACACATGAGTCTGATAACTTCATATCAGCCTAGGCTCTAGAAATGATTTTGACAAACATAGCACTATCGACCCTATAGTGTCCTCCTTACCTACAGCTTGGGCTCTACCAAAACCAGGAAAGCTGTCCCATAGACAAGTCATACGCATTGAATCATTACAGACGCCACTGTCACCATCCTGGGGCAAGCCCTGTCCCAGCAGCAAGACAAACCCACTAGAGGTAGGAACACAGTTATACACAGTCAGGAAGGAGTTCCCCTCGAATCCTTAACATTGACTGCAGACCTCATAAAATCGCATGGCATCAGGCCAAATGCTGGCAAGGAAACCTCTTGCCGAGATCCACAGTCCAACACTCTCACTTTGGAATGATGAATTCATACTCCGGCTGATGTTGAAAACCATTTGCTGGACATTGAGAGTGGAAAGGACACAAAATGTAATCTGGGTAGGGGACATCAATGACCATCAACAAGAATGGTTTGGTAGTAGTAATTGTGACTGAGCTGGCTGAGTCCTTGAGCACATAGCTGCTAGAATGGGTCTGCAACAAGCGTCGAGGATAAAGCCTAATTTAACTCACCCTCTCCAATCCATCTATCACATTGAAAATCTCGATCCCTGGTGGGGTCTCTTGATTCCGCGATCGGTCAAAGAACGCTCGCAGTCGGCCTGGCTGTTTAAGGCTTTACTCTTTATTTCTTCATACGGCCGGGTACAGATCATTTGGAAAACACAGAAGTTGAGCACTTCTGTATTCCTCGGAGGAGCTGCACACACAACTTAATACAAAGACATTTTTATATTTTTCTTAAAGCAGGGTGCATGGCGTGATGGCATAGCGTATTCAAACAATTACCAATCAATACATGATATTGGTTCATTGACAGTTACTTAATCCAATAACATTAACTGGTTAGAAACTTATGTCACAACATGGAGTAACGTTTTATTGAGTTTTGAGAAGATTTGTAGCTCAGGTTGAGGTTCTGGATGTGAGTTTGCTCGCTGAGCTGGAAGGTTAGTTTTTAGACGTTTCGTCACCATTCTAAGTAACATCATCAGTGAGCCTCCTACGAAGCGCTGGTGTTATGTCCCGCTTTCTATTTATCTGGTTAGGTTTCCTTGGTGATGTCATTTCCTGTGTTGGTGATGTCATTTCCTGTTCTTTTTCTCAGGGGATGGTAGATTGGCTCCAAATCAATGTGCTTGTTGATGGAGTTCCGGTTGGAATGCCATGCTTCTAGGAATTCTCGTGCATGTCTCTGTTTGGCTTGTCCTAGGATGGATGTGTTGTCCCAATCAAAGTGGTTTGATCCATAACTTTTCATCTCGCCACACGGCGCCGCAACATTTGCAATTGAAGGTCAGTTAGGACGGTTAGTACTGCACTATCATTATCATTACTGCATTATTTATGCAGCTCTAGCAGAATTTACAGTTCCCAGGTGAGAAGCCATTTTGTTGTGCTAACTTGCACCGAGAAGCCATCTTGTGCCTGTGTCCAAGTTTCAGATTCTCAACATGCAATCCATGATAACACCATTCACAGAAATTCTCATCGATGTGTTTTAATTGGGTTGGCAGGTTGTGATGAATATAGAGATCAGCGTTAGGGCCTCAACTGTTTACAAACTGTATAACCAGATGGATGATGCAGTTATTATTAAACTTTGGTTGCTGAATTAACCAGTGACACAGAAACAGAACGTAAGTTATGAAGAATACATAAAGAGTCTGTGAAATGTTAAGGAAGAGGACAAAAAATTTGCTGGCATAATGTGGGGAAATATGAAATTGTCCATGAAGGCAGAGAAAATCAAAACACAGCATATCTTAAATTGCGAAATTGCAGAACTCTGAGAAGCAGAGGGATCTGGGTGTTCTCGTTCACAAATCACAAAAATGTTAGTATGCAGCAAGTGATCAGGAAGTCAAATGTAATAATCTTGTTTTTCCAAAGGAAAGGCATATAAAATGATGATGTTTTGCGAGACAAAAACAAAGTTGTTGGAAAAGCTCAGCGGATCTGGCAGCATCTGTGAAGGAAGAAACAGAGTTAACTTTTCGGGTCTGGTGACCCTTCCTCAGAAACGGATCTGAAATAGTAACTCTATTTCTTCATTTTCAGATGCTGGCAGACCTGCTGAGCTTTTTCAGCAACTTTGTTTTTGTTCCTGATTTACAGCATCCGCAGTTCTTTCGTTTTTACTATGTTTTGCTACAGTTGTATTGAGTATTGGTCAGGACACTAAGTTAATCTCCTTATCTAAGAAAACATATAAACGCTTCAGAAGCCATTCAGGGAAGGTTCATTCAACAAATACCCAAATGGGAGGATTATTTTATGAGGAAAGGTTAGATAGGCTGAGCCAATATTCATTGGCATTTAGAAGAGTGAAAAGTCACCTGATTGAAGTACAAATGATCCTGATAGAAATTGAAAGGGGCAATAATGTTTACCTTTGTGCGAGAGGCTAGAACAAGAGGACAATGTTTAAAAGTAAGGGGTCCTCAATCCATGATGGAGATGAATAGGATTTATTTTTCTCTCAAAGTGGTGTGAGTTTTTCAAATACTTTTCACCAGAGAGATGTAGAGGCAGTCTCATTGGTTATCTTTCATACAGATGTTGATAGATTTTTGACTAACATGGGAGCCAAAGTTAGTCATGGGAAGGCGGGGATGTGGAGCTGAAGCCAAAATCAGAACAGTGATGATCTTACAAATGGACATAAAATAAAGTGTATTCAGGACAAAAGGGTCACCAGGGACAGAATTGGGCCACTTAGAGATCAGCAAGGCAGCCTATATGTGTAACCACAGGAAATATGGAGATATGAAATGAGTTTGTGTATCAGTGTTTACTCTGGAGAAGATTACGAAAGATAGAGTATGTGGAGAAATAAATAGCAACTTCTTGAAAAATGTCCATATTACGGAGCAGGAGGTGCTTGATGTCTTAAAATGCATAAATCCCCAGGACCTGATCAGGTATACACTAGAACTCTGTGGGAAGCTAGAGAAGTGATTGCTGGACTACTTGCTGAGATATTCGCATCATCAACAGCCACCAGTGAGATGCCGGAAGACTGAATGTTGGATAGGATGGGAGCACTATTTAAGAAAGGTGGTAAAGTAGAATCAGGGAACGATAGACTGGTGAGCCTGACATTGACAGTGGGTAAGTTGTTGGACGGAATCCTGATCTATGTGTATTTGAAAAGGCAATGGTGATTAAGGATAGTCAATATGGCTTTGTGCATGGGAAATTGTGTCTCATTAACTTGACAGAGTTTCTGATGAAGTAGCAAGAGGAGAGAATAGGGAAGAGTGATAGATGTCGTCTATATGGAATTCAGTAAGGCGGTCATCAAGGTTCCTCATGGTAGACTAGTTAGCGAGGTTAGATCACATGGTTTAGAGGGAGAACTAGCTTTTTTGGACATAGAACTGGCTCAAAAATGGAAGACAGAGAGTGGTGGTGGAGGGTTGCTTTTCAGGCTGGAGGCTGTGACCAGTGGTGTGCCACAAAGATCAGTGTTGGATTCACTGCTTTTCATCATTTCTACGAATGATCTGGATGTGAATATAGGAGGAATGGATATTAAGTTTGCAGATGATGCCAAAATTGGAGGTGCAGTGGATAGTGAACAAGGTCAGCTCAGAGTACAACAACATCTTGATCAGATAGACCAGTGGACAGAGGAGTGGCAGATAGAGTTTAATTTAAATCAATGTGTGGTGCTGAGTTTTGGAAAGAAAAATCTGGCAGGACTTATACACTTAATGGGAAGGTTCTGGGGAGTGTCGATGAACAAAGAGACCTTGGATTTCAGATTCATAGTTCCCTGAAAGCCAAGTTGCATGCAGACAGGATACTGAAGAAGGCATTTGGTATGCTTGCCTATTTTGGTGAGTACATTGAGTATAGGAGTTGGTAGGTCATGTTGTGGCTGTATAAGACATTGGTTAGACCACTTGTGGAATACTGCATGCAAATCTGGTCTCCCTGCTATAGGAAGGATGTTGTGAAACTTGAAAAGGTTCAGAAAAGGGTTACAAGGATGTTGGTAGGGCTGGAGCGTTTGAGCTATAGGGAGAGGCTAAATAGGCCGGGGCTATTTTCCCTGGAGTGTCAGAGGTTGAGGGGTGCCTTATAGAGGTTTATAAAATCATGAGGAGCATGGATAGGGTAAATAGACAAGATCTTTTCCAGGGCATAGGTTTAAAGTGAGAGGATAAAGATTTAAAAGGGACCTAAACGACAACATTTGCTTACAGAGGGCGGTGTGTGTATGGAATGAGCTGCCAGCGGAAGTGGTGGAGGCTGGTACAATTACAACATTTAAAAGGCATCTGGATGGGTATATGAATAGGAAGAGTTTAGAGGGATATGGGCCAAATGCTGGCAAATAGGACTAGACTTTTCAGGATATCTGGTTAGCATAGATGAGTTAGACTGAAGGACCTCTTTCTGTGCTGTACAGCTCTATGACTCTGTGACAAGAAGGCTCAAGTGGCCAACTTCTTCTCCTAATTCATGTCTTCCTCTATAGTGGTAACGGTGAAGATCTTGTAAAGATGGTGGTCCCACAGCCTGACTTCTATCGGTAGACACCAACACTATCTTCATGTAAATCGAATAGTTAGACAAATCGTAAGCAACTCACTGAAATAAAAAGCATCACATCTCATCATGAATGACAAATGGACCCACAATCAAACCCTTCTGTCTAGTCCAGCTTGTTTTTACAGGCTACACTACGCAGATTGTTTTTAGCTTTATAGGCAGTAGTACCATAACTTCTGATTTCAGTACTATGTATCTCTAGATCCATCACAAATAAGTCTTCATTCTAAGCAGTACCTCAGTGTCAGTAAATACTACACTCTAGGAACAGTGTCATGAATAATAGATAGCTGGTTGTGTGTTACTGTTTACACATGTTATCCTGTGGCAAAATGTACTTTTACACATGTTTTTGTACTATTGAAATGTGGGTAGTGCTACTTTTCATCACTTGTCTGAAGAGGAATGAGTCCCATTTCTATATTCTGCACTTGGTGGGTTTGGGAGGGCTCCTAGATCTCTACTCAATCTGTTTAGTTATGCTATGAATGCAATTCCTTGAATCCCATATCTTAGGGTGGAACTCAAGGACAGTGCTTCTATCTCAGATAAAGTGACTCCACCTACTTTGGTTACAGGACCATAAGACAAAAGAGCAGAAGAAGGCCATTCTGCCCATTGAGTCTGTTCCACCATCCAATGAAACCATGACTGACAATCCTCAACTCCAGAGATAACGGGGACTGCAGATGCTGGAGAGTGAAGGGTCTAGGCCCGAAATGTCAGCTTTTGTGCTCGTAAGATGCTGCTTGGCCTGCTGTGTTCATCCAGCTCCACACTTTGTTATCTTGAATCCTCAACTCCATTTTCCTGCTTATTCCCCATCACCCTTGATTCCCATATTGATCAAATATCTGTCCACTTTGCCACCCAAACTCCATGTAGACAGTAAGCAGGATTAATAGTCCCTCTTTCCCCTTCCACTATGGTATCATTGTTTTATCTGAGTGCACATATTGTGCAGATGTTCTCAATGTTTGTTCCAATTACTGAGAAGCATGTCCATTAACCATATTCTATGTGCATGTTCCTTCTACATCATAATGCTGCAGCACAGAGCTCCAAGGTCTACATGTGGCAACAACTTCAAGAATCAGAAAGCAATAAATCTGCATGCTGATTGGAATTATGGATTTTCCATGGCCACTCAGCTTACAAGGGACATTGACCACATATCTAGGGAGACACTGGAGACTACGGATGAGTGCTGCACCACAGCAGTGGATCCTGAAGATTGTTGTGAAAACATCAGCCCCCAGTTTTGTTTCCATTCAGAAAACATCAGATTCAAAGCCATGAAACATGTTTTGATAAACGTTGTTTATTTGTAAGCCTGAAAGACAGAATTTTACAATAACAAATCCTTGATGAAACTCCAATTTCTACCAGAAGATGGAACTGTTTAATACACTGATTTGGGATGACTGGAATAATACTGTTTTATGTGTCAGATGAAACATCCCAAAGCTTTGGTGAGCACCAAATTAGTGAATAAAAGATAGAAGTCAAAGGTGTCTTAAGCTTTTTGGAATGAACAATGGCTGAATGGTGTGTGGTCAACCATTCACTAGAAAATGGCAAGTCTGAAAAAGGGCCTCCTGACATTCATTAACAGTTCATTTTAATTTGGATGTGAAGCAGGAATCCCACTCAGTTTTGGCCTGATTTTAAGAGGAAGAACTGAACACTGAGGTATAATATTCCTGGTCTTCCACAAGCCCTTAGAATAGCTTTTGTAGAATTATTTTGCTCGCTGTGTAAGCTGCCAAATTTTATTTGCTTTCGAATTGCTGCAGTGAACTGTCAGCACCGTTCAAAGTTACAAGCCTATTGTCACCCCCAGGTTCCTATTTAATTGCCCGTAACAATCTGGCTGGATGGCTGGTTTGCAATGAGAGTGACTCCAGTAGGATGTTCACTATGAAGGCCCTGCCTTCTCAACCTTGCCTTCTGACTGGTGGTGGCACTCTGGGTTAAAGCAGCAGGAGTTGTCTCTCGTTCATGGGAGAGCAGCCCTATGGGGCCAAGACAACTTTATATCTACTGAGTTAATGCAATCACAGGATGAGAGTGTCGCTGGCTAGGCCAATATTTACTGCCCATCTCTAACTGCCCAGAGGACAGCTATGAGTCAGCCACATTGACTGACAGTGACAATAGGCTCATAACTTTGTGCTGACAGTTCACTACAGCAATTCGAAAGCAAATAAAATCTGACAGCTTACATAGGTAGCAAAAAAAGTCTAGAAAACCTATTCTAAGGCCTTGTAAAATGCCCAGAATATTATATTGCTGTCAGCCTGAGTCACACATAGGTAAGGTGAGGATGAGAGATTTCCTTCCTCAAAGGACATTACTGAACCATATGGGTTTTTCCAACATTAACAGCAGTTTCATGGCCATCCTTAGATTCTTAATCTCAAATGCTTTACTGAATTTTAGCTCCACCATGTACCATGGAGGGATTTGGACCCAGGTCCCCAGAACTTTAGAGATAGTAAGAACTGCTGATGCTGGAGTTTGAGATAACACAGTATAGAGCTGGAGGAACGCAGCAGGCCAGGCGGCATCAGTGGAACAGGAAAGCTGACATTTCGGGTCGGGACCCTTCTTCAGAAATAAGCCTTCTCAACTATCACCATCCCACTTACTTTCCCCAGCCCCACCCCTCCTCTCTCTATTTATCTCTGAGCTCCTTTCTCCCTCCCTGTTTCTGAAGATGGGTCCCGACCTGAAATGTCAGCTTTCCTGTTCCTCTGATGCTGCCCGTCCTGCTGTGTTCCTCCAGCTCCACACTGTGTTTTCCACAGAACTTTAGCTGAGTTTCTGGATTAATAGTGTAGCGATAATAGAACAAGGCCATTGTCTCCCAAAATCTGCATTTGCTTTGCTAGTGCTTATTTCAGGCACAGGCACAGAAGAGTATTTATTGACCTGTACCAATATGCAGGCAGTACATTTCAGTATATTATGGCATTCTTATAGAATGAACAGATACAGTCTGAGGCC
Source organism: Stegostoma tigrinum (assembly GCF_030684315.1). Lineage (NCBI taxonomy): Eukaryota > Metazoa > Chordata > Chondrichthyes > Orectolobiformes > Stegostomatidae > Stegostoma > Stegostoma tigrinum. The sequence goes on along the minus strand of NC_081367.1, from coordinate 65,717,010 downwards.
ATCTGACAGAAGTTTGTTTTTCTTCTCTCCCTGCAAAGTATATTGAGAGCAGTCAGAGGCTTGGATAAAACAAGAATAGTCATGCAGAATAGCAATCTCAGCAAGTTTCGTGGTACCTTGTATTCCCTTCTTGCCATTCAAGTGTCCAACAGGCATGAACAAATGGGCAGCATTATGAGATCAGCTAAAGATCATCTCGGCCAAAGAGTTGGGCAGAGGGGCGATGGCAACTTAGCTACATGTCCTTTGCTCAAAGCCAGACATTGGAGACTAGAACTGAAACATTTTCTTATCTGGCAAATCTTCTGACTGGTAATGAATGCACACACATCGTCTTCCGTACAGTGTGAGAAAATTGACTTCATCTGATGAATGAGCAGCTCTCCAAAGCTTGTGGTTTTAAATAAACCTGTTGGACTATAACCTGGTGTCATGTGACTTCTGACTTTGCCCAACGACAACACCTCCACATAATTAAAAGACTGAACTTTTAAGCCCCAAACTGTATATTAAAAGGGCGCAAAGCAATATATATAATGTATTTATAATTTAGAGTTCATGACAGGCAGTTTATATTGAACGCTTTTGTACAAATGAAATCCTGACTAAAAATTGCAGTGAAATTTAAATATCGAGATAGTGAGCTCAACAAACCCAACATATCCTTTGAAGTATGGCCTTCCATTCTGTTTGAGTGCGCATATCACACAATTCGACATGGTGCAGAAGGAGACCGTTGGGCCCATCATACCTGCACTGGCTCTTCAAATGAGCATCAGTTTCTACTGTATTTTTCCCCAAACTCTTGCACACCATTTCTATCCAAAAACTTCCAATGCCCTCTTGAAAGCCATACCTATGATTAGTCTAAATTGATACATTACTTTCCCTGGTCTACAGTTTGGTTTTGCTATAAACTTTCTGGAAAGCTGTAAAAAGAAATTGGATAAATATATTTGTCAATTTTTAAACCCATTGTATTGTCTTTAAAAGCAGGATATTTCTCTGTAAGCTTTTCTTTCATGGTAGCTCTTGAATTAAAGCCAGAGAAGGACAGATTGCAGAGCGTGTTATTGTGACTCATGCCAAAGAGTTCCCTCTGTTCCTCTGGAAATGTGTCAATTAACTTTCAAAACACACACAGAAGGATAGATTAATGATGTGTCCATATTAAACAAGCATAAGATGTGCCCAATAATATAACTGATTTACACTGAAGACATTATGTTATGGAAAATATGATGAAGAACTGTCTTAAAGCACCACTGGATATTTTTTCTATTCTTTCATGGGATATAGGCATCACTGATTGGGCCAGTATTTGTTACCAGCCCTTAATTGCTTTTGAGAAGGTGATGGGCCACTTCTGTGATGTCCTGGTGTGTTGTTGGATAATGACTTTGTTTCTGTTTTACAATATTTGAAAATATCCCAGTCACAAAATTCATGTTAATCATACTGTGTCCAACTGCTGTTAACTGACTTGGGGAGTGTGTCCTGCACAGCCAGCTATTTCTGGTGCAGTCCATGGGGTATAGCCCTGGTATAGCCATGCTATGTCACTGGAAACTATGTTATCCCAATGCCATAGAACTCCAGCTGTTAATGGGACATTCATGGCCCTAATTTGGACAGCAAAGGATTCAGATGATGTTCACCAAAGATCAAGGGCTCTGTGGCAGTGGTTGGACTGGACAGTGGCATCACTGGCAGAAGTAACAAGAAGTTGGAGGATGATTATATCCATAATTATCTCACTGGGTCTACCAGTGGTGGATATCATCATATTAAGAACCTCAGTGTTCTTTTCCACTGTTCCTCCCACAAAAATCTTGTCAGAATAGTATGCCCTGCAGAAATAGATTATTCTGGATCATTTCTAAACTGAATGTGGTCCTTTCCTCAGAGGGTCGGGTCACTATGAATTGAAATATAGAAGAATTGAAATTGGAGACAGTAAGAACTGCCGATGCTGGAGTCAGAGATAACGCTGTGTGGAGCAGGAGGAACACAGCAGACCAGGCAGCATCAGAGGAGCAGGAAAGTTGATGTTTCGGGTTGGGACTTTCTGACTTTCTGAAGAAGGGTCCTGCCCGAAAAGTCAACTTTCCTGCTCCTCTGATGATGCCCGGCCTGCTGTGTTCCTCCAGCTCCACACTGTGTTAACATTGAAATTGGATCAGAGTAGGCCATTCAGCCCTTCGAGCCTGCTCCACCATTCAATATGATCATTGCTCAGCATTCAGCTCAGTGCCCTATTCCTGCTTTCTCCCCATATACTTAATTCTCTTTGGCCCTAAGAAAGTTATCTAATTTCTTCTTGAAAACATCCAACTATTTTTTCTGTGACAAAGAATTCCACAGGTTCACCACTCTTTGAGTGAAGGAATTTCTCCTCATCTCAGTCTTATATGGTCTATTCTATGTCCTTAGACTGAGTCTGCTGGTTTTGGGCTCCTCCACCATCAGGAACATCCTTCCAGTGCTTACCCTGGCTAGTCCTGTTACAATTGCATAGGTTTCCATGACATACACTTTCATTCTTCCAAAACTCTCAAAAATTAAGTGCTGAGTACCTCTCGATAGAGCAATGGATATCTTTACCTTAGAAGATTCCTTTCCTCTTTAGTTTCTCAAACAGTAAATGGTGAGACCTTAGAGTTGGCAGGCACTGTACTGCGCATGCCTAACCATCACTGAATGATAAGTAAACTTGGCAATGCTTCATCAAAATCAGACCCTATGGAAACTCAAGCCTTTAACTGCAGTAAAAATCTTCAGTTTCTCAATCTTTCGATTGGATGAACTATTTGTTAACTTCACTTGGACCAGTCCTCCAAACCAACAAATGGTTTATGTCTGTCTCAAGACTCTCACCATAAAACAAAATATTTCTGAGCATCAAAAGCTTCTCCACAGAGAATAGCTGTTCTGAATAAACGTTGTGTTTAGTGATAAGAAATGAAAGCTCACATGGAAAGAGTAAGAAAATTTGTGCAGTCAGAAATGTTTCATTAATCCACCATACTTCCTTCGTAACCCTGGAAGTGTGTATCAAAAGTATGAGCTATCTAAACAGTATTCATAGAGAATGCCACACAAGGGGATGGCATGGTGATTAGCACTGCTGCCTCACAGCACCCGGGACCTGGGTTCGGCTCCACTCTCAGGTGACTGTCTGTGTGGAGTTTGCACATTTGCCCCACGTCTGTGGGGGTTTCTTCCAGGTGCTCTAGTTTCCATCCAAAGATGCACAGGCCAGGTGGATTGGCCATGCTAAATTGCCCATAGCGTTCAGGGAGGTGTGGGTTATAGGGGGACGGGTCTTGGTGGTGTGCTCTGAAGTTCAGTGTGGACTTGTTGGGCCAAAGGGCCTGTTTCAACACTGTAGGGATTCTACTTCATTTTATTAGTAGAAATTGTGAGCCATGGGGATAACGTACACGTTAGCTGTTATTTCATCAACATGCTAGCTCGACAATCATTTTGAATGAAGGAGAACGAATGGCCGACTCCTGTTCTTGATTTATATGTTTTTATATTGACCAGCAACCTTTAGCAGTGTTTCATCGACTGATTCTCATCTTTGAGGTTACAGATTTATTGTTAGACTTCCGTTCATTGCCCGAACATTGTCCTTGCTGTGGTTGGAACTGGGTATGGAGCTGCAATAGATGTAGACTCATTGCTCTCACATTGAGAGATTCTTCTGCCCTCTCACTATTTCCCATTATTAACATCTTACTGTATCCAGACTTGAGTTGGTTATCAATGGGTTGGTGAGTTGGGAAGATGCTGGATGGCTTACACAAGTGCTCCTTATCACAGAGGTGGCCCAGCAATAATCTGGTGAGCACTCCATGATTTAAAATCATGGAGTCAAAACGCATAGACATTCAGTCTGTCATATCCATGCTGGTTCTCTTCCAGAACAACTTGCTTATCGATGCACCTTTTCTTCTTAGGTGTGCTGAAATAACTCTTTATACAATTCCAATTCTCCTTTGAAAGCAGTGTTTTCCCTAAATTTCATTGTCTGGGCCTCCCTTGATTTTGAATATCTCAATCGAATCTCCTCCTAGTCTTCTCTCCAAGGAAAACAACCCTGGATTCTCCAACACACATTACTGAAGTTCCTCATCCCTGGAGTTATACTCATGAATTTTTACTTCTCTCTCTGCCTGTCTCTCTCTCTTTCCCTATGGTCTTTCCTTCCTTCCTGAAATGCAATGGCCATAACTGGGTGCACTAATCCAGTGGAGGCTGAACCAGTTCTTCATATGGGTTGATCATGACTTCCTTTTGCTATTGTACTCTGCAGCTTCTCTGCCCATTCCAGCATTCTGTCAAAAAAAAATCCATTTAATTTTTAGCCATTGGTTTTACATCTGGAAGCCTCATGCCTGATGCAATCCAGCAGCACCAGAATTTTCTTGCACGTAGCGAGTAATTAAGTAGTGTAAGATTTTAGGCTGTGTAGTTAAATGTGATACAATGGTATACCGTTGAGTAGTCATTATGTTATGCATCAGTAATACAGAGATCTGGATTAATAATTCCATGAGTGTGAGTTTGCATTTCTCCACAACAGCTCAAGGATTTGTATTCCGTTAAAAATTGGTAAAAATAAGAAATTGGTATGAGTGATGCTGTAATTGTTGGATTGCTATTTTAAAATAAAACTCACAACTCTCTTTTAGGGAGGGAGCATGAAGCTGAATTATATAAGATGCGGATTCCTCAGGACTTGCCTGAAAAAATCGGCAGGATCATCTGTCAATATGATGACTTTTGCTCCGTAACTGGTTTGGACTAAGCTTGAGATGTTGGCTTCCACTTCACTGGATGAGGAAGGTCAAGGCTCAGAGGGGTCTGACACCTTGGGACAGAGATACAGACTATTTAATATGGTTTTTGAGTGAATGTTTAAGTAATTCATCAATTGCAAATTGGCGGAATGGCGTGATGGGGCATGGGGCTGGTGTTTGAAAGGCCATGGTTGGTAGGGAGGGTTAATGACATGGCAGGGAGGGGTCTCCAATGGGCTCACTAGGGAGAAATTTCTACTAACACCAAGCCAGGAAAGTATGGGTCAAAGCATACATAAGGTCCTTGACTGGTGCGCTGCCATTGTTTTTTGAGCTTCGTAATCCAATGTGGAAAAAGATGACACTTGTATTGCCAACTCTTGCTGGATGAATTCAAGGAGACTTGATCTCATGGCTTTTCCTTTTCATTTACCATGTCTGCACATCCTGCCATTGATCCCTTCACACATTCATTCATTTAACTGCATCTTTTTCCCACAACCACTGCAAATTGTGGAGACTTTTTGCTCCTTGATTTTGATTCTTTGTCATCTGAGGAGAGGGTGAGGACTCTGGGTCTGTACTCGGTGGAGTTTAGAAAGATGAAGGGGGTTCTGACTGAAGCTTATAGAACACTGAGAGGCCTGGATAGGGTGGACATGGGAAAGATGTATCCCCTAGTAAGAGACACTAGGACCCCAGGGCTCAGCCTCAGAATGAAAGGATGAGCTTTTAGAACTGAGATGAGGAGAAATCTCTTCAGTCAGAGGTGGCGAATCTGTGGAACTCATTGCTGCACAAGGCCGTGGAGGCTAAATCACTGAGTGTATTTTTGACAGAGATAGATAAGTTCTTAATTAGAAAGGGGATGAAGGGTTATGGGGAGAAGGAGGGAAAACAGGTTTGAGAAACCTATCAGCCATGACTCTCACTCATACATTCTTGAGATTTGATTTATGAAATCTAATCTGTTATAGTGGTCAAAAAACAAGCAAACTTCTATTTACTATGTCAAAAGCAACTCATCCTTTAATAGCATCTTAATTTATGCAATGAAATTTAAACACAGACCCTTTGCTGAGACATGTGTTGTTGGAAGTTTAGAAACTCAGTCAAACATTCATAATGAACTCAGCTATAAAATAGCTCTTGGGAAATGTCAACAATAAGTCTCCTGAAGTTGCAAAAGCAGCTGATAATGATATTTTGCAAGCTCCAATAGATGATCTGTCAATCAAATTGCCCCTTTGTTTTACTGTATCCAATTACATTAGCCTAGTTTAAACATGTTTAAAGAATTATGTATTTAAACAACTTCAAATGATAAGCAGACCATATCTGGCCCTTTAATGGCATTTACATTTCTTCTAACAAGGCTCCCAGATTGTGGATCAAACCTTTTTGAACTCAGCACAAAAATTTCAAATGATCTGCCAAGTTTGAGTTTCTTACCTCTGTGATTTACATCCCATGTCATTACAGCCAACAGGAAAAAAAATCATCCACCTGAAGTAGCTGAGGAGGTAACTTTGACATCAGGGTTCTCTTGCCAGTTTTAAAGAACTACAGAATCCAGGCTCAACTTTGCAACAATCCAGTACCAAGAGACTCTGACGTTGTGGAAATGGAGGAGGTTGAAAACTAGACATTTCGTAGAGTCGTTCAGTCATTCTGCATGGAAACCCCTTCGGTCCAACTAATCCATGCCAACCATGTTTCCCAAACAAAACTAGTCCCACCTGCCTGCATTTCATAGAATCCCTAGAGGGTAGAAGCACGCCCTTTGGTCCACCCAACCTCAAAGCATCCTGCCCAATCTACACACCCCTGAACACTACAGGCAATTTAGCACAGCCAATCCACCTACCCTGCACTTCTTTGGGCTGTGGAGGAAGCGAGAGGATCTGGAGAAAACCCACACAGAGAGAATCTGCAAACTCCATGCAGACAGTTGCCCAAGGATGGAATCAAACCCAGGCTCCCGGTGCTACGAGGCAGCAGTGCTAACCATTGAGCCACCATGCCACCCCTGAGGTTTGGCCCATATACCTCTAAACCTTCCCTTTCATTTACCTATGCAAATGGTTTTTTGAAAATATTATAACTGTATCTGCATCTACCACTACCTCTGGCAGGTGATTCCACATATGCACCACCCTCTGTGTGAAAAAGTTGCTCCTCATGTGCATTTTAAATCTTTTTCCTCTCACCTTAAACTTATGCCCCTTAGTTTTGAAATCTCCCACCTTAAGGAAAAGACCTTTGCTATGCCCTGCTTGGTTTTATAAACCTCTGTAAGTTCACCCCTCAACCTCCTACACTCCAGTGAAATACGTCCCAGCTTCTCCTTATAATTCAAACCCTCCAGTGCTGGCAACATCCTAGTAAATCTTTTCTGAAGCCTCTCCAATTTAATAATATCCAGCCTATAGCAGAGTGACTAGAACTGCCAAAAGTGGCCTCACCAATATCCTGCAGAACCTCAACATGATGCCCCAATTCTGATATTCAGTGGCCTGAGCAATGAAAGCAAGCATGCTAAATGACTTTATAGCCATCCTGCCTACTTGTGATGCAAGTTTCAAAGAACTATGTATCTGAATGTCTAGGTTTGTCTGTTCAACAGCACTGCACAAGGTCCTACCATTAACTGTACAAGTACTGCCCTTGTTTTAACAAAATGCAATAGCTCACACATAAACCTTTTGTAAGGATGGGAATGGAGACGGGTTGCATTTCGAGGAAGCAGAGGTGGTTCCCCTTCTGCAGCTGCCTTCCATCATGCCTGATGTCGTTGACCCATGAATGTGTGTAGATGAGACATGGTGGAAGCGGGAGAGTCTGTGGGAGAGTGAGGATTGGAGGCCTGTTTTTTTTTGGTTTTATTTTGTGTTTTACAAAAACATTGACACAACGCCAGAGCATTTGAGGTATGACTTCTGCCCAGCCCATGACCGCACCAGACAACATACCCTCTTATTCCAAGATCATCCCCTAGAACTTCCAGACAAACTGACAGGCATCGAATGAAAACCCAGCCATCTGGAGTCAGCGTGCCTGAGACAGATGCGTGGAGCGGGCGAATGCCCTGACTCTGAGCCTCAACCTAAGAGCCAAACTTCAGACCTTAAAGTGTTTAATTGATTATAAAGCATGCGTAGTGTCACATGAATGCAATCTCCTAAATTTGAATCCTGCTTGGAGGATGGCTTTGCTTTTTCTTATGACTTACCCTTTTCTTGTTCTCTCTTCCTGCATCATCCAACTTGCATGTATGGTTGTGAACTCTTCACCAGACACTGCAAAGAATCTTCAAATGGATAGGAGCGAGATACAGAGTAGCTGGACAATGGAATAAATAAGTAACCATAGCTAGTAATTTGTTTTACCCTCAAGTGCGTCTTATGCCAAATTTTCCAGATTCACGGAAGCCTTCAGAAACTTTGCAAAAGGCTTGTAATTATTTTGTTGCGAATGACGATGAACAGTTTTGCTGTTTTTAATTTAATTTTTATTTCAAATGTTCCAAGATGAATTTTCTTTGCTTGTTTACACAGAACATAGAAAACAACCACAGACAAGAATGGCACTTGAATGCAGGCTACAATGTCGTTGCGAGATTCCTCTCTATTAAAATCACATTTAACAAAATACTCAGTTCATCTTAAGGAAAGGAATTGCTGTTTGAATTCCTGTTGATGCGCACAAGGTCAGAGCAAAAGATGTTTTTTTTAAGGCATAACAGCATCAGTTGGCTATTTGGCCCATCAAACTTTCTCAAATGTATCTGTTCTGAAGGTATACAATGGGCTAAATGTCATCAATGGGTTCAAGTTAATAAAAAAGGAAAAAAAAATCAAACTGCTCCGCCATTCTCTCCTGGAGTATTCAACTGGAAACTCATTGGAAACGAATTGTAGACAGAATTGATCCGTTTAAGCAGCCCTAATATTATAAATTTGTACCATTACAAATATTTCTGCAAGGAATGACTTTCAAATTTGGTAAGAAAGTTCCTTCTAAGATTGTTCATTCTATTTAATAACCAGTTGGTTAATTCTGCAGTAAACAGCAAATAAAGTGGATTTGAGTAGCAGATGCAAGAGATTCATGTAATGACCCTATGTGCTCTTTAGCTTGAGAGTGATAGCGGTGCAGTGGTAGTGTTGCTAACCTAAATGGCAATTAGCCTAACTTTATACTTTGGGGTTATGTGTTCAAATCCCACCATAATAGTTGATAGAGTTGAATGTCACAGTGCTCATGTTACTGTCAAAACCCATCTAGTTAACTAACGTCCCTTATCTGGTCCTACACATAACCTGTATGCACACCAATATGCTTAACTCTTGCCTTTAAAATACTGGTGAAACTCATAATGTCTGGCAGCATGTGTGGAGAGAGAAAAAGGGTTGACATTTCATGCTTGGATGAATCTTTTTCAGAACGCTGAACTTCTGAAGAAGAATCATATGAGACTCGGCACATAACTCTGCTTCTCTCTCCACAGATGCTACCAAAGCTGTTCACATTCTTCATTCAGAGATAATAGGAACTGCAGATGCTGGAGAATCCAAGATAACAAAGTGTGAAGCTGGATGAACACAGCAGGCCAAGCAGCATCTCAGGAGCACAGAGATGCTGCTAGGCCTGCTGTGTGCATTCAGCTTCACACTTTGTTATCTCACATTTTTCATTCATTGTATTTCTTTCAGATTTCCAGTATCAGCAGTATTTTGCTTTGCTCTGAGATGGTCTATCAAACATTCAAGGCCAATTTTGCACGAGCAACAAATGGTTGCCTGGCTAGTGCTACCTACATCCCGTAAAAAAATTACCTTTAAAAAAGCATTTAAATAGTTTATTATCATGATTCAAATGCTTCACAAACAGTGAATTACTTTGAATTAACTTCAGGGGCTGTACAATGGGCAATTTTTGCACAGCAGGATTCTACAAACAACAAATGAAATTACTGAGATTTATAATTTATTGTCATAATGTTGAATTTGGTGGAGCTTTTGTTTGGACATCAAGAAAATTCTTTGTTGTTGTAAAAATTGTTATAAAAATCCACCTGGTTTCCTAATGACTTTTAGGGCAAGAAATCTGCCATCCTAACCTGGTCTGGCCTACATGTGACTCCAGACCATAGAAATGTGATTCCCTTTTAATGCCTCCTGAAATGGCTGAGCAAGCTATTCAGTTGAAATGGAATTAGGGATGGGCAACAAATGCTGAACGCCCACATTCCATGAAAGAATAAAAGAAAACCTGTACAAAAATAGGAAGAAAGTTATTAAACTGCAAAGTGTGCAGAAGAAATTTGCAAGGGTGTTGCCAGGACTCAAGGCAGTTATAGGGAGAGGTTGGACAAGCTAGGACTTTCTCTTTGGAGCATAGGAGACTGATGGGTGATCTTATGGAGCGTATAAGATCATGAGGGGCATAGATAAGGTGAACGCATTCAGTCTTTTTTTCAGGGTTGGGAAATCGCATAAGGGAGGGCATAAATTGAGAACTAAGGTAAGAGGGGAAAGAATACATGGATCCTGAGGGGCAACCTTTTACCAAGAGGGTTGTATGGATATGGAATGAGCTGCCGGCAGAAGTGGTTGAGGTGGGTACATTAACAATATTTAAAAGGCATTTGGACAAATACGTGGAAAGGAAAGGCTTAGAAGGATATGGGCCAAGTGCAGGGAAGTGGGGTTAGCGTTAATGGACATTTTGGTCGGCATGGACCAGTTCAGGCCTGTATCCATGCTGTAGGACTCTATAAAAATGACTGGAGAAAGGAAAGCATCAAAGGAAAAAGGCGTAACAAGAACTGAGAAAGGGTCACTAGACTCAAAAGGTTGACTTTGCTTTATCTCCACAGATGCTGCCAGACCTACTACATTTCCGTAGGAAAAGAAATAGAGATGCACAGCACCGAAACAGACCTTTCAGTCTAACTCATTCATTCCAACTTGATATCCTAAATTAGTCAAGTTCCATTTACCTGTATTTGGCCCATATCCCTCTCAACCCTTCCTCCTCATATACCAATCCAGATGTCTTTTAAATGTTGCAATTGTACTAGCCTCTACCACTTCCTCTGTCAGCTCAATATATAAATGCACTACCCTCTGCATGAAAAAGTTGGCCCTTCTCACCTTAAACCTATGCCCTCCAATTTTGGACTCCGCTATCCTGGGGAAAAGATCTTGCCTATTTACCCTATCATTGCCGACCATAAAACTTCTATAAGGTCGCCCCTCAGCCTCGAACAGTCCAGGGAAAATATCCCCAGTCTATTCAGCCTCTCCCAATAGCTCAAACTCTCCCACTCTGACAATGTCCTTGTAAATTTTTTCTGAACTCTTTCAAGTTTCACAACATCCCTCCAATAGCAGTGAGAACAGAACTGACTAAATGTCATCTTTGCACCTGAGCAATCAGCAGACCCAGAAAACCGCACAATGTTCTGTCAAAACTAAAATTAACATTTCAGAATTTGCTGGTGATAATTGCCATATGAAAATCAAAAATAAATCAGTATCATTGAATTATACAGCATTGGCAAACCCTTTTTTGCCCATTGATTTGATTTGAATTTTATTGTTGTCACATGTACCAAGATATAGTAAAAAGAGTGGATTTGTGTACTATCCGGACAAATCGCACTATACATAAGTGCATCAGGGAAATAGAACAGAGAAGGCGCAGAGAAAGATCAACTTGAATATATATGAGAGCTCCATTCATTGTGCCTCTCTATAAGAACTGCCAGGTTAGTTCCGTGCAACAGATCCAAGCAATCTCTACCCTTGAAATATTTATCAATTCCCTTTTGAAAGTTCACAGTGGATTTGTTGCTACTGCCCTCTCAGCCAGTGAATTCCGGGTCATATTTTCAGTTCTTTGCAGTTACCGTGTTTGTAGAAGGCTGTTAGTGAGCTTCCAGCACTCTTTACTTAAACCTCATGGCGATCTGGACCACAATAAAGCTGCAGACATATCTATGTCTTGTTTATTCCACCTCAAACAGCCTAGGGTTCTGCTAATCAGTCTAAAGGCACACATTTGGTCTCAGTGGGAGAAACCACGAATAGGCATCTAAGCACTTGATACATATAAGCCATTTGCTTCACTTTCATGAAATCTCATTAGCCAAGTGAGCACGCTTCTCATTTGATTTTCAATAAATTAACCAGTAGTGTTTCCCTCAAGTGCCTACTCCAAGTTGTATATCCACAGTATCATGTTTAGTTTATAATCCATGCTGCACACGAGCTGTCGGTGACCCTGGCTCTGCCAGATGTTTGTGGTTAGCATGAAATCCAAAGTATTGTTCAAAAAAAAAGAAACTTCACATCTGGAACTTTGTTTTTCTGTTTGACACCTCTGTAACCATTAAGTATTTGCCAGCAATATTGAAGTATTGTTTTCTGAAGAATTTAATGTGGCAAATAATTAGTTTTCAGTCAAAACCTAGATTCTGTTTTCTTAGATGCAACAAACTCCACTATCACGTTTCCTCATAAAGTTCAAGTCATTCTTCAAAAATCTGATTGAATTTATTTCAAAACAGTGATGAAAAGAGTAGACAGGCAATATATGATTGATATGATTTCTATGGACTTCTTGTGAGCATTTGATAAAATGTTTTACAAGTAGTCGCTAGCTAAAATTGAGACATGATTTTTTTAATTTCAAAAGAATACTTTATTTGTAAAAAATTGCTTTTTATATATATACAGTCACAAATGCAGTTTGGTTCTGGACAGTTACATATCAAGTAAACAAACAAAACTTATCCAAAGTGAGATTTGTGATGTTAAAGGCAAATGATTGACTTCTTGGGGAACAGTGAGTGACAGCACAGGGACATTGGATTGGTGATCTAATTTGATGGAAGTGACTAGTGGGACCTTGCAAAGATCTGTGTTGGGCCTCGATTATTCTCTGGATTTATTAAAGACTTTGATGATAAGACTAAAATAAAATCACTTACCAAGTTTGCTGATTACACAAAGGCACATGTCAATGTAAGGAACAGAAATGGCTGCATACTACTGCAAACAGGTATTTATGAGTAAAATGATTGGTCACAACCGAGATCAATAGATCTCAATGTGGTCAATAATGAGATCGCCCTAAAATGGGCAGAACAAGGTGCTTTCTAAATGGTTAAAAGCTAGAAGAAGTGGAGGTCCAAAGAGACTTGGTTGTCCAAGCAATCCTGGTCACTAGACATGATTGAGGATCTATTGGCAATGGATTTATCAAAATGATACCTGGATTCACAGGATTACATGCTGCAGAGAGATTACATAAACCAAGGAAGAATCAGTCTTTTTCGACTTGAAATGTTAATTCTGTTTTGCTGTTCATAGATGATACCAGATTTGCTGAGTTTCTCCAGTACTTTCTTTTTTTAATTACATAAAGTAATATTGCACTCCCTGGAGTTTAGATGGTCAAGAGGTCATTTGATAACTGCCATGATTGTAATGAGGTCAGCTGGATAAATCTCAGAGAATATGAGTTCCCTGATTGGGGCTGTTAATCCAGTCCAGTCAGGGATCCCTGGCTAACAGGTACGAACAGGAGTGTCAGAGTTTCTGCTCACTCTAGCAGCCACCTCTAAGCTAGCTGTTCTATGTATGTGTAAATAAAGGGTGACTTGGTTATACTCTGTGGAGGTATTTCAATAATGTTTCAACAATGTTTTCAATAACTGTTTCCATCAACAGTTCGGGTTGGCGGAAATGACTATATGGGTGGAGAGGCTCAAAGTGTAGAAATAGTCTAAAAAGTAGAACCAGATCTTTCGGGATTAAAATTAGGGAACCAATTCTGATGAAAAATCCCTGCACTTGAAACACTAACTCTACTTTCTTTGCACAGATGCTGCCAGATCTACCCAGTTTCATCAGCAATTTCTGTTTTAGTTGAAATGAGAAAACATGGCAACACATAAAGAGGGGTAGAAGTTTGAAACTCTTTTCATAAATACCACTTGATACTGCAATTGTTAATTGTGAATCTAAGGTTGATTGGTCTTTATTAACCAAAGCTGTAAAGGGATATGGGGTGAACGTCAGTAAATGACTTAGGTTGCAGCTCAGCTATAATCTCAGTGAATTGACAGGGTTACATGGCTCTGTTCTGATCCTATGTAATTGCACATTGTGCAATATTGAATACAGCATGTCAGCAAATACTTCCAAGTGAATGAAAACATTCTTGTACTGAAATCAGTTGGTTTTGTATACTTAGCATGGTTGAATGTTACTGTTTAAATTGCTACATTCTTTGACTTGGCCCACTTCAGATGATATCCTGATAGAATGAAAGATGGGAAAAGGGTTATTGTAAAGCATAAATGCTGCCATAGACCACCTAGGCTTTGAGAACTGTTTCCCTATTTATCTGGAGTTGTTCTACCCTTTGGGTTTCTTAAGAATACGATAAAACATGACTGTATACTTTCAATGTCCTGAATAACATGATCTCAGAATAAAGGCACCTCTAGATTGCAACAATCATAATGTGATTGAATTTTATATCCAATTTGAAAGGGAGAAAAATGGGCCTAAGGCTAGTATCCTAGACATGGACTTGGACAACCATGTAGGCATGAAAGCTGAGCTAGTTGAAGTGAACTGGAATATTAGGCTCAGAGATGAATCAGTAGAGAAGCCATGGCAGACATTGAAAGGAATATTTCCAAATAAGTACATTCCTGCTATAAATAAAAATTCCAAGGGAGGACCTACCACCCATGGCTAAGTAAAGAAGTTAAGGAGAAGACCAAACTTCAGGAAAAAGCACAAAAACAAAGTTGCTGGAAAAGCTCAGCTTTTTCAAACTCTCAATTACAACCAAAAGCTAGGCTACTAGATTGCATGTGCAACAAAATCTGATTTTCTGAATTTGCCTTTTTGCCAAAGGGCATGTTTATGGGTTGCTACCATATTGGAATGTTTAATTAGTAATAGTTATTTATCTGTAAGTCTGTTAAGTCTACCAAAAGTGTTAAAGTATTCAGAAATCCTCTTTCTTTTGTTGTATTTTAACTACAGTATTTATACAAATTGTGTTTTGCTTAAAATCAAGTAGTTTGATAGATAGATAGATTCCCTACAGTGTGGAAACAGGCCCTTTGGCCCCACAAGTCCACACTGCCTCTTGGAGCATCCCGCCCAGAAACATCCCCCTACAACCGACACCTCCCTGAACGCTACGGGCAATTTTATCACAGCCAATCCACCTAGCCTGCACATCTTTGGACTGTAGGAGGAAACCGGAGCACCCGGAGGAAACCCATGCAGACACAGGGAGAATGTGCAAACTCTGCACAGACAGTCACCCGAGTCTGGAATCGAATCAGGGTCCCTGGCGCTGTGAGGCTGCAGTGTGAACCACTGAGCCACCGTGCCACACTGTTTGACCGGTTGCTTTGCATCTGGAACGGGGCAATTTACATTTTCCTTAAAAAAAATAAGGAAATATTACGGTCTAGGCTACCTTCTTAAAATAGTTTGAAAGGGTCTGGTCCAGAGAATAAGTCTCAGCATCCAGCACTGTCAGGGGCAAGCCTCTGGCCAGATTTTTCTGATTTGTGCCATTTGCTTCAAATTAACCCTAGACAATCACCCTTAACAATGTGATTTATTTTTCCAATTCCCCAGGCCATCATCCTTTTGTCTCTCTCGTGAAACTGCCCAATGAGGGACCACTTTTTATCAGCATCAATAGGTCTTGGAATCCAGTTGAAACTACACCAAAATTTCAACATCCAATTAGGCTGGGATCTCATTCATTCTTGGAACGTAGGTGTTGCTGAGTAGGCCAACAGTCATCACCCTTATTTAATTGCATTACATTTAATTTGGGGAGGCCATGGTCTAGAGGTATGATCGCTAGACTGTTAATCCAGAGACCCAGGTAGCCTTCTGGGAACATTGGTTCAAATCCTGCCTCGGCAGCTGGTGGGATTTAAATTCAATAAAATATCCAGAAGTAAGAATCTAATGATGACCATGAATCCATTGTCAATTGTCAAGAAAAAAAAAATCTGGTTTACTAATGTTCTTCAGGGAAGGAAACTGCCATCGTTACTTGTCTAGCCTACATGTGACTGCAGACCCACAGCAATATGGGTGACCCTAAACTGCCCACTGGGCAATTAGGGATGGACAATAAACACTGCCTGGTCGGTGACGCCTCATCCTGTGAATGAATAAAGAAAAAAAATTGCCCTCAAGAAAGTGGTGATAAGCTGCCTCTTTGAACTGCTGTCGGTAACCCTACAGTCCTGTTAGGGAGGGAGTTCAAGATTTTTGACTCATGACAGAACTGTGATGTAATTCCAAGTCGGGATGGATCATGACATAAAGGAGAACTTATAGGTTGTAGTGTTTTTATGCATCTGTGATCCCGAGCTTACTGGAATTGTACTGTTTCAGAAGGAAAAAAAATCATTGTTTGACACATTCAACTGATGTTTGTCATAATAAACTGACAAATGAAAGTGAAGGTTCTAAGGAAGGGTCATTCGACCCACAATGTTAGCTTTGATTTCTCTCCACAGATGCTGCCGGACCTGCTGAGTTTTTCCAACAATTTCTGTTAATGTCATTGAAAGTGAAGGTTTGACCATGAGTACATCCCAGCTATGCTCAGTCCTTTTTCTCATCTAATGTCCGTACATGTGCAGGCTCCAGTATGTGTCACAGGGTAATGACTTAAACTTATCAGCCATGTTTCAGTTGTAGATCACTCACCGTGAAATCTGAAGGTCATGCATTGAAGATTGAAGGCAATATAAAATTCAATGCAGTGCTGAGGAAGGTCTGCACTGCTGGGAGGACTGTCTTTTGGATGAAGTGTTAGGCCAAACTCCGTCTTCTCCTGATGTGGCTGTAAAAGATCCTTTGTCATTGAAGGGCATGGGAGGCCTCCCTACTGCTCAGACCAATGGACAGGATGCTCCAAGGAGTGGTAACCTCGTGCAGATTGGGCACCATGTCTGAGGATTTGGATTCAGCAGAGGGGGAAGTATCTGGGGGTCTGCCTTGGAGTGAGTTAGCTTGGGGGCCAGAGTGGATTGGTTTAAGCCTCATGGATTGGGAGGATGGGGTCTGGTCTGATGAAGACAGAGTGTCTATTGAGTCAGTGACTGGGACATATAAGTGAAGTGTAGGACGTATAACTGTTGGGGAGGGGTTATGAGGTAAGTTTGGGGTCAGTTGGATATTTACTCAGCGTTACTATGTATTTATCATTGTAACTCTTCCTGAGTAATGACTTTACTGAATTTCATTGGAAGCCTTTGATTTGAATGGAGACTTTCAGAAGCTTCTGAGTGTAGATGAATTGCCCTGTGGAAAACTTAATTTCCCAGACAATTCTTTAGAATGTATCAGGATGGGGATTTCATGGGGTTCTCATTGCCAACTCTGGAATAACAATCAGCATAAAATCCAAACTGATATTTATACCTCAAACATTTGTCACTCCCCAAATATTGCAGCATTCCATGTTCATGTGCGGCAGGGTATAGGTCAAAAATCACACAACACCAGGTCATAGTCCAACAGATTTATTTGAAGTCACAAGCTTTCCAGAGTCTCACTCCTTCCTCAGGTGTCATTGGGCTGTGGGCTATGACCTAGTGTCATGTGATCTTTGGCCTTGTCCATCCCAGTCCAACACCGGCACCTCCATATCACAGCAAGACTTAGAAAAAGTCCAGTCTTGGGCTGATAAGTAGCAAATAACATTTGTGCCACGGAAATGCCACATAGTGACCATCACCAACAGGGTGGAAGCCAACTGTCACCCTTCGGTGTTGAACAGTATTACCACCATTGAATCTGCCACTATTAATATCCTGGAGTCACGACTGACTAGAAGTTGAACTGGACCAGCTATATAAATAGTATGATTGCAAGAACAGGTTAGATGCTCAGAAATCAGTGGCACGTAACTCGCATCCTGTCTCCCCAAAGTCTATCCTATTTCAGCAAAGTACAAGTCAGTAGTGTGATGGAATACCCTTGTTTCTTTGTAGCAGCTACAACATCAGTCAAAATGTTTGACACCATCCAGGCCCAAGCATACCATTTTGCTTGGCACCCAATCTTCCATCTTAAACAGTCACTCTTTACACCACCGATTCACAATACCTGTATTATATACAGGTTGCTCTACAATAACTCACCAAGTCTCCTTTGAAAGTACCTTTAAAACTATGACATCTATCATTTAGAAGGACAAGGGCAGCCAATGCCTGGAAATATCATCTGCAAGTTCCCCTCCAAACTAGACATCATCCTAACTTGGGAATATATCGCCATTCCTTCACAGTCAAAATCCTGGAACTCCCTTCCCAACATTACAGTGGGCATTATAGTACTACAATGACTACAGGAGTGCAAGAAAGCAGCTCACCACTACATTCTCCAGGACAACTAGTGATGGGTAATGATGTTGGCCCAGGCAGTGATGCCCACATCTCATGAGCAAATATAAAAAATACATCATCACTGAAACAGATCTCCTGAACACTTGGCTTCTGCAGTTCCTACATCACAACAGTGACTTCACTTCAGGTGTAATTAAGTCATTGTAACGTTCTGGTCTTTTGATTGTGAAATGCTCTACATAAATGTAAGCCTTTCTTAAACATGTCTATGTTTAAAGTTGGGAAGTTGCATAAAGGTGCAGTTAACTCGTTGTCAATTGTACTTGGTGTTGGAGGTTGTTATATGAGATTGTGAATAATACCTGAAACAAAAATAGCATCAACATAAATTGGCAAAGTCACGTAAGTGTAATAACCAAAAGAACTGCGGATGCTGTAAATCAGGAACAAAAACAAAGTTGTTGGAAAAGCTGGAAAAAGGGTCAGCTCTGATGAAGAATCATCTTGACTTGAAATGTTATCTTGCTCCGTCTCTACGGATGCTGCCCGGCCTGCTGTGATTTCCAGTACTTTTTTTCAGTACAGATTCCAGCATCCAGCTCCTAACCTATTCATGAATGTTTCTTTCTTTCAATTGACCTCTTCCTTGCATGATGGTCAAGTAAGATTAAAAGCTGAGGATTTCTCAATAAATCAATCATTACAGGTTAGCAAAATCTAGTTAAAGACTGAAGATCAGACATAAGTGGCAGATCATACTCAAAGAAATCATCTACTCCTGTTTCTGTTTCTTGTATTTCCATGTAGAATCTAGAAATTGAATTTAAAATTAACTTGATTAGCTATCAAAGTATCAATAATAGATAGAAATTTCACTTAGATGGACTGCAAGTTTTGATTCATTATTGACAACCATCAGGAGAGGTGTCCACTGTAGGAGGAAATAGTAATATCCTAGACTAATAATGTAGAGGCTCAGGCTCTGGGAACATGTGTTCAATTCTCACTACAGCAGCTGGTTAAATTTAAATTCAATTGGTTGGCAGTAGTGAGCAAAACAACTAAGCTTGATTGTTGTAAAATTCTTTCGGGGACATTAATATTCTTTAGGGAAGGAGATCTGATGTCCTGATCTGGTTTGGACTACAGGTGAATCAGGATCCACAGAAATGTAGGGATAACAAGGTGTAGACCTGGATGAACACAGCAGGCCAAGCAGCATCAGAGGAGCAGGAAGGCTGATATTTCAGTCCTAGACCCTTTTTTGGAAATTCAGAATTTCTGAATGTGGTTTGACTCCTGACTGCCCTCTGGGCAATAAATGCTGGCCTGGCCAGCTATGCCTCCATCCTGTGAATGAATGAAAAAACTTGGCACTTAGGGGTTCTGTGAATCACATTTGCATGCTTTTGAATATTTGCAGTATAATTCAGAGTAGATCATTATTTACAACTTACGAAAAGCACATTCTGTTTTTTGTAAAATTTGGCACTTGTACGTATAGATTTTCTTGGTGCTGCACCGTATGTTGAATATATTATGCAGACCACACATTAATACACTTTACATAACATTGCCTCTCCCTGAAACTGCACATCACAGAATGGCACTTTTATGTGCCAATGTATTGCTCACCCTACCTGATATGCATGCCAAACACTCCTTATCAACTTATGATTTTAAAAATAAGCTCTGTTCAGCTTTGATTTATGTTCCCTCAAGGTACCTTAGGCAATAGTGTTAGTGACAGGGAGTCAGCCTGCTGAATGGTAACCAGTTAGCGGGAGAGCTGTTGAACAGTAATATGCTTAAACTACCTCATTTGCGCCATCACCAAAAGTCTGATGATTTTCTTATGTGCTATCTCCAAGATTTTTCTGCTAAAGGAGAAATAAAGTTCCCCAGTGGAATCATTGCAATTAAATTCACAAAATAAATTTACTTGGCCAATCATGACCAAGCTGTGGTGTAATGAGAATCTATGCATTAAATATGATGATGTAGCTCAACAGTTACGTGCTATTGAAAAGGAAGTGAGAGATGGAAGAACTGTATTAGGGACATCTAATCAGTATTCTGTACTTTGATATGTAAATATAAACATTCACCGGAACTCGTGAGAGACTGAAAATGGTCACTCTTAGATCAGATAGAGACACAGATGGAGCAGATTCAGCTTTAGGATAATCTACCCAAGCAGCTAATCCTCAAGGGTGTGGTACAGACACCTAATACATGGTCCGTTGGAAGCCAGAACCCATGAAGGGAGAACAACAGAGAGATAAATTTATGGAAGCTGCTCAAACCATACACTAGGTCTATGAAGCAGTATCCATTTGGTCCTTAATGTGTCATCACCAGTTTGTTGCTCTTTTATTTGTCAGAGCAATGCAATGGAAATGTGAGCTTCTAAAACAGATTTATTGGGAAGAGTTTTAAATTATTTCTGCAGCCATAAAATATCTGTACTATACTCATATCAGTTCAACTCCTAGTAACTTCTGTGGTAACATTTGACATTGTTCTGAGTTCACAACCAAGCTTATCCAATTAAGCAGAGTGAGCACAGATCAGTCCCCAGGCTCACATAATCAAATAAAGAACATTTGAATAGACGAGTTCAATTTTGTCTTTCCCTGCATACTTTCAGAATTTTATTTTTGTAAACTTTTATTTTTTTCCTTTTTAACATCTATCTGTGAACATATTCGGATGGTCAATTCAATATTCATCTCTTGTAAACTACCAGCACACATTAAAAATCTTAAAACATGGAATGTGACACTGAAGTAAAACAAAGAAGCGTCACTGGACTTGAAATGTTAACTGTCTCTGTTTCTCCCTGGCTTCTCCTACTTTTAACTGTGATACTGCACAAGCCTGCCCTTACTTTTGTTGATTGATTGATTTATGTTGTCATACTTTATGAGGTACAGTGAAAAGTGTTGTATCACACGCTATACAGACAGATCATGCTGTACAAAATGCACCAGGGTAGCAGAACAGAGTGCAAAATGCAACGTTACAGCCATAGGGAAAGTGCAGAGAAAGAGAGTTCAGAATTAACATTTGAGAGGTCCTTTCAAAATAACAGTAGGGAAATAGCTGTTCCCAAATCTGTTTGTATGTGTTTTATATCATCTACCTGATGGAAGAGAGCATAACCGGGGTGGAAGAAGGCTTTGATTATGTTGGCTGCTTTTCTCAGGCAGCAAGAAGTATATGTGGAGTCAGTGGATGGAAGGAGTTAGCAAAGACTGCAGATGCTGGAAGTCAGAGTTGATAAAAAGTGGAGCAGGCCCGACAGCATAAGAGGAGCAGGAAAATTGCCCTTTTGCCTCAGGATCCTCCATCAGGTCTGAAAGGACCCGAACTGAAACATTGACTTTCTGCTGCACTGATGCTGTCTGACCTGCTGTGCTCCTCCAGCTCAGTGGATGAAAGACTGGTTTGTGTGGTGGACTAGGCTATGTGCATAACTCTCTTTAGTTTCTTGCAGTCTTGGGAAGAGCAGTTGCCATACCACACTGTGCTGCAATAGTATGGTATGCTTTCCTTGGGGCATCTATAAAAATGGGTAAGAGCCCCTCTGGACACCTGAATTTCTTTAGCCTCCTGAGAGAGTAGAGTTGTTGTTGTTCTTTCTGGACCGTCAGGTTGACGTAGCTGGACCAGGGCAGATTTCCGGTGATCATCACTCCCAGAAACTTGATGCTCTTGACCATCTCCAACTCAGCACCGTTGATGCAGACAGGGGTGTGCCCTCCATTTCTCTTCCTGAAAACGATGACCAGCTCCTTTGTTTTGCTGACATTGAGATTGTAGTGTTTATACCATGCCGCTAAGCACTCAAACTCTTTGTCTCGTTGTTTGAGGTCCGCCCAACATCAGTGGTGTCGTCTGCAAACTTGTAAATGGGGATGGAGCAGAATTTAGCCACACAGTTGTATGTTTATAAGGAGTATGGTATGAGAAGGTGGATGTGCGGGGATTATGGTGGAGGAGGTGTTGTTGCCTATTCTTACTGACTGGGACAGGGAGTCAGGAATCCAGTTATAGAGGAAGATCTGAGACCGAGGTCTCAGAGTTTAGAGATATATGTGTTGTGACCATGTTGTGTCTCACTCACAAGTGTAGAAGCACCTATTATAATATATAAATCAAGGCTGCACATAGCAGTTGGAAGACTGACGTACATTTAATACTGATGAAGGGTCTAGGCCCGAAACGTCAGCTTTTGTGCTCCTGAGATGCTGCTTGGCCTGCTGTGTTCATCCAGCCTCACATTTTATTACATTTAATACTGGCTGGCCGGCTTTCGAGATTTTGGAGTGTAACTGCTTAGAACTGGCTGACTGATGCCAATCTTTGAACCAAATCATCAACAGTATAAAAATAAGAGATAGTAGGAACTGCCGATGCTGGAGAATCTGAGATTACATGATATAGAGCTGGATGAACACAGCAGGCCAAGCAGCATCAGAGGAGCAGGAAGGCTGACATTTCAGACCGAGCCCCTTCAACTTCTTTAAGGTGGGCATCCTTAGAAGAGGCTTAGCAGTGGGGTTAAAATTGTTGCAGAGATAGTAGGAACTGCTGATGCTGGAGAATCTGAGATAACATGGTGTAGAGCTGGACGAGCACAGGAGACCAAGCAGCATCAGAGGAGCAGGAAAGCTGCTTCCCTGCTCCCCTGAGGCTGCTTGGCCTGCTGCGCTCATCCAGGCCTGCACCATGTTATCACAGTATAAAAACAACTTTATTCGATGTACTTGCCAGCTGATTTTTCCTTTGTAGCACCGGTGAGTTGTTTATCATTTGAAAGTTAGGATTACAAATGGCAGCAAAATTTGCTGGCAAGCATTTTAACAGAAAGTTGACAGGATCAATTACCCTGTGCTCCATTTAACTGGCTGTCAAATGTGCTGTTGGTCACAGTCCTGTACCTCAGGCATATTCAGTAATGTTTGTGTTTACATTGCACTGAATACCAAACACCATACATTTGATAAGCATTCAGTTTTATAAATTCCGTCATAAAGCATTGCTGCTATTTTCTGAATTAGCAAATTATAGGGTAACATCCTTAAAATGTGCATTTTATTTCAATAAATCCCTTGGAACACTTTGTTGAACTTCTTGATAACCTCTTTTTTTTTGCAGCTACTGAGGACCGTTTTCTTGGCATTGCCTATTAAAATTATCCCTGGAACAGTCTCAACATGTCTTTAAACCTTTCAGAATTCAAACTGTATTTGAAAAGTTAACACTTGACTCAGACTACAATGAAGGATTTTCTCAATGAAAGCTTAAACAGCAAAAGAACAAGTTACTTCCAAGAAGATTAGCACCATCCCAGAAAAAGCAGCTGACTTGATCAGCACCACCTTGGGCTCTTTACTGTGGGATCACTATGTCCCATCTGCAAGAGGCATGCCAACGCCTCACCAAGCCACTTTCGGCAATACTTTGAAACCCATGACCTCTACCACCTCGAAGGAGAAGGGCAGTAGGGGCATGGAAACACCACTATCACCACTGTAAGTCAGGATGGTATGTAATTTGAAGGGGATCTCTACATTCCCAGCTAACTTCAACACCATCTTGACTTGTGACTACGTAACAGTTTCTTCAATGTCAATATGTCAGAAGAGGTGGTTGAGGCTGGTATACTTACAACAGTTAAAATGCATCTGAATGGTTACAAGAATAGTATGGGTTTAGTGGAATATGGGCCAACTCCTGGTGAATGGGACTGGATTGACTTAGGATCTATGGTCGGCTTACACAAGTTGGGCCGAAGGGTCGTTTCTGTGTTGAAAATCTGTTGACTCTAAGTCAAAAAGAGAACCAGCTGCTTCCTGACCACACGTGGCCCTCCAGTTTTGAGAAGTTTGCCCTCTGACTCCAGGGAAATTCACACTGGGGAGTAACTGTCACTTCACCGGGCATGTTTCTGATCCTTGTTAGACCAATGATGGGATTCTGATGTCTAAGGGTGGGAAATCCCCATCAATTATCTCCCATTGAAATACCTTCAGTTTTTTACGAAAATATCATTCATAGGCTGTGAGCGTCGCAGGCTGGCCAGCATTTATTGTCCTTTCCTATTTGCCCTTGAGAAGCTGGTGGTGAGCTACCTTTTGGAACTGTCTCAACCCATTTGCTGTAGTTTACACACAGAATGCTGTAAAGGATGGAGTTCCAGGCTTTTGACTAATTGACACTGAAGGAATGTCGACATATTTGCAAATCAGGATGGTGAGTGGCTTGGAGGGAACACGAAGGTGGTGGTGTTCCCATGTATCCCTTGTCCTTACAGACGGAAGTGGTCCTGTGTTTGGAAAATGCTGTTTGAAGATCTTTGATGAATTTCTGCAGTGATTTTTTGTAGATAATACACAGAATATGAATATAAATCAGAATGCAATAAACAATAACAAATTTGACTTCATTTTCTTTAAAGACTTTAATAGAACCTAGAGCAAAAAAAATTCTTAGCAGCAACATCCTAAACCAAAAACAGAAGGTGCTGTGGAAACTCAACAGGTCCAGCAGCATCTCTGGAACAAACACAAAGTCAATGTTTTGAGTTAGTAACTGAATCTAAGTGCCTGGTGTACTATCTTGCATTGAGGTGTCAAGTATGACATAATTGGGCTACCCTTGAGTCAGAAGACTCAAGTTCAAGTCCCACCTGATCTAGAGGTGTGTAATAACATCTCTGAACAGGTTGATAGGAAAATATCTATGATCTAATTGGTACTGCTCTGGTGTATGAGTCAGCAGGTAGGTAGTCAGGAAGTATTTCCCATGCCAATAATATGGGTTCAAAGTCAAGGCTAATGTTTCAATGTAGTATTTATGCAAGGTTTTCCTGTTGGAAGACTGGTTCAATTGAGACCCCCGGCTCCAATTTTCATGCCCCAGACTGTTCAGGAATAAGTATGGGAATTGTCAAATTTGAGGCAATGGACTGGAAGTTTTCATTTCCCCACAAAAACAGTGCCACATAGAATTGATCCCACACTGCAGAAACCCATCGAGTCCACACCTAACCTCTGAAGAGGCATCCCACCTGGACCCACCCCACTAACCTGTAACCTGCATTTCCCATGGGGTCCAGATAAGGTTAAGGTTGTGACCATGCAAATATAGAATGAAGGACTGTGTGTTTGATTGAGCAATTTGTCAAAGGTTTCATTTTTTTAAAAGCTCATTTCTGTCGGTATTGCATGGCTGTTGTGGTCCATGGTGAAGATAATGGGTGAGTGGCTGTGAAGGATATATGGGACCCATTGAGGGGAAATACAGTATGAGGGGTGGAAGGCTTATTGGCTGATTGGATATGGGTTATCAGGGGGTCATGAGGATAGCAGAAGATAAAAGAAGTGTGGGTGAGGGTGGGAGGTATAAGAACAATGGAGGCAGCTGATCTAATGTCCCCAGGAACATAGACACTTCCAACCAATCAGTCTCTGCACACATATTCCTTGGATACTGCCATGGGCCTGCCTAGCAAGGCTGTAGACTTGACCCTCACTCATCCAGTTCTAAGAGAAAATAACATGGAGGGTATTGGAGAAGGTAATGAATTTGGGTTGAAAAGTCAAGAAATTGCAATGTGCATTTTGCAAACCTAATTTGAAGATCCAACCCTGCCCTTTACAATGGACATAAAAGATCCCACAAGACTCTTCTAAAACAAAGTTGATAGCAATAGTTATTCCTTAACAACGACTTAAACATTGTTACAAGGTCATTATTAAGTTGCTGTTTGTGGAAATTTGTTGTTGGTAATTTGGCTGCTACATTTTCTCATTTACAACAGTGAATATACTTGAAAAGTGCTTATATAGCGGTTAAGCACTGTTGGACATGCTGATGCCATACAAACTTACTACTTGAATGAAACTCCTTTCTCACTTGTGACTGATAGTGATAGGGCAAAGTCAACACCAAAGAGCTGAGAAGCATATTTCTCTCAGGTATTCAAATGATGTTGATAGAATTTGAGCAGCACAGTGGCTCAGTGGTTAGCACTGCAGCCTCACAGCGCCAGGGACCCGGGTTCGATTCCAACCTCGGGCGACTGTCTGTGTGGAGTTTACACATTCTCCCCGTGTCTGCGTGGGTTTCCTTCAGGTGCTCCGGTTTCCTCCCACAATCCAAAGATGTGCAGGCTAGGTGGATCGGCCATTGCCAGTAGTGTTCGGGGTGTGTGGGTTATAGGGGGATGGGTCTGGGTGGGATGCTTCAAGGGGCTGTGTGGACTTGTTGGGCCAAAAGGCCTGTTTCCACACTGTGGGGAATCTAATCTAATCTAAAAAAAGTGTGTTGAATAAGTCCTGCCAGGAAGTAGAATTTGCTTCAGACATTTTGTTAATAATTGTGTGAACAAACATATCAAGGGTCTAGGTCCAAAATGTCAGCCTTCCTGCTCCTCTGATGCTGCCTGGCCTGCTGTTTCATCCAGCTCCACACCTTGTTATCACGGACTCTTCAGCATCTGAAGTTCCTACTAGGTCTTACCTGGTGAAGGATTTTGGCCAGAAAAGCTGGCTTCCTTGCTCTTCGGATGCTGTCTGAGCTGCTGCCCTTTTCCATTTATTGACAAGTCAGGAGTGTGATAGAATACTCCCACTTGCCTGAATAAGTGCAGTTCCAACAAAACCCAAGAATCTGGAGAAAGCAGGCAACCTGATTGTAAAAATGTCCACAAGCATTCACTCCCTCTGCCATTGAATCACAGTTGTGGCAGTGTGTACTATCTACAAAATGCATTGTGAAATTTCACCAAGGGGCTTAAGCAGCACCTTACAAATCCACAAAGACTATTATCTTATCATCGGCAATGACTCATTAAGTCAAGATTAGCAGATACGTGGGAGCACCGCCACCTGCAAGTTCCCCTCCAAGTTATCCACCATCAGCGTTCCTTCACTGTTGCTGGGTCAAAATCCTGGAGTTACCTCCCTAATAGAATTGTGGGTCAACCCACAGCAGGGGGACTACAGTGGTTAAAGAAGGCAGCTCACCACCACCATCTCAAAGTCAACTAGGGATGGGCAAGAATTGATGGCCAGCCAGTGGCGCCCATTTCCCACAAATGAATAAATAAAAAAAATTCAGACAGATAAACTGTCATGAGCAAATTATTTTTGTATTCATAGATAACAGTTGTTGAGTTGCCTTGAGTGTGTTAAAAGAAGTAAACTCAGGCTGTAAGAGTACAAATTTCATTGAGGATGAATGAGTACTTTTTTTCCTCATCTGACTTTCTTGCATTTCCAGCAATCAGGCAACCAAAGAACTAAAGTAGGGAAATTTGCTGCAAGATTTTTCAATTTTTTTTTCAGTTTTGGATTAATTTGTCAAATTCAAATGATTTATTGGTATAATTGGCAAAATAATTGAGCAGCAGTCAGTTTCTGGGGAGATATTAACAAAGCACACATCTTCAAAAATGATTAATGACAACTAAAATACTAGCAGACTCGAAATGCACTTTAAATAGGCAACAGCGATTAAATTGAAAGGATTGTCTTGCCAAAAGCATGAGGGTCTCACATTTAATTTTACTTCTTTCCTGTTACACGGAAACTCAGTGCAAGTATGACATAGCTTGATGAGTCAGCTACATGTTGATCTGATTCAAGTACATGAAGTATCTAATGGAAAAAGCCAGCAGATTGAGTTAGCTTTAACATTAGATTTTGTCAATGATTTTAAAAACCCAATTTACTTCACAAGGTAGGAAACCCTAGAGAAGTGGCCGAATCTCTCTTTTTGAATCTTTGAGAATGTCTTTTTTTAATGTGTTGGCTGAGCAACAATTATTTTTCAACTTACTGAGAGAACATGCCTGTCATTGTCAAAAGAAAAGCCATGAGGTTTTATGCTGCCACTTGAGCAGTTTAAATGATAGCACCTCCAACAAAGCCACACTTCCTCAGTAATGCACTGATGTGGCAGCTTGGAAATTGCACTTTGAGTGGAACTTAAATCCATAACACTGTGACTTAAAGACCATGTTGCAGCTCACTGTTGGTGCCTCAGTGTAACATCAGAAAGGTCCGAATAATGCCTTGATGGTCCGGTTCAATGGCCAATCTGTCAAATCAGGGACTCTACTTGGCCCCTGAAGGTCTCAGTCCAAGACATTCTGCAGAAGAAGCAATGTCAATGAACAGGACATGAGGTTTCAGACTCTGTCAAAATGAATTAAAACGAACATTGTGCAGAATTTTCTGGGTTTCATTTTACATGACGGTTGCAGCTAGGACATAGTTTCATGTTAAAGTCACTGCACGGTTTAGAACCAGGGTCAGCCTACTTCCACAAGAGAGGAGCACTGGAACATTTTCTCACAATGTAATCATTCAGGAAGCCCAACTGGAATGGAGCACTGTTTATTGCTGAATGCCAAAATAGAGCCACTACCCATGGTGTTGCAGCCCAGGATAGACAGTTTTGGAGATCCATCCCTGAGTCTGCTTTATAAAGGGGTCAGGTGATGAGTTCCAGTATGGCAAGCCATTGCCTGTTACTACAGGATCTCATACTGAACGAGTTCCATGAGGAGCTTAATTAATGGTTTCCCATGGGCCTTATAGGGGTTATCACACACCGTGTTTCAGTAATCCCTGTGTCCAACCCTGGACTGGTGATATTCATCCTGGTTCACAAGCAATTAAATTAATTATAAATAAGTGCCAAGGCTGAATAGGGCCAGCAAGCCATCTCTCTTACTCTATTTGCACAGTCTCTGAGAGTTCCAAGCAATTGAAGGAAGGCTTCTGTTTGCTAGGATGAGGGAAGAACTACCCAAATTCAACATCCTGACAGGGGAAAGAGGACAAATCCATACCTTGTATATTGGCACTGCAGCACCACCTATGGGTATGCAGTGAGCAACATGTGTTAGCTACAATTCTGGAACAGTCAGCAGAGCAAAGTGAGTAATGTCCAAAAAACATTGATGCCAGAATTGAAGGAGCATAGATTTTCAGGATGGCTGTAGGGCTGGGGGAGGTTTTCAAGTTGGAAAGGCCTGAGGGAATGGAGGGAATAAATAATAAGGAGGTTAATTAATAAATGAAGCCTTGCCAGGCCAGGAGTCTGTGTAGGTCATTAAACTTCAGAGTGATTAGGGAATGGACTTGCTAGAAGCCAGAATACAGGGATGAGAGTTTCAGGTGAGGAGCAAGGTGTAATCATAAATATCTTCAAGCAGACTATTAACAGTTCTTTCTTCAGGTGCTACGCGTAATCTTGACTGATATCAATATATCTTCAATAATTTTAGTCTTTTTTTCCATGACAACTTATTTTCTCAACATTGCATGTGCTAATTATCCTCACCTATTTCCATTAAGAGCTTGAAGTCAACATGCAACTGGCTTTCTGATGTGAAGGGAGTTCACAAGAACTGCTTAACACTACATTTTTGTTAAGAAAATCCTACTTAATTACATCCACATTTGGACATAAATTATACGGCATGCTGCTTGCTGGTTTTGGAAAGACTTCAGTGATTTTGACACTGTGTCTTCATTTTCTTTGAATCCCATCCAGTGCTCGAGGAGAGCTATGTGGAATTGATTAGTGTTCAGTGCAGCATGTTCTTGAAGTAGATATCCATTATTCTAGCCTCAAAGTTGACACCAAATACCTCACAATGGCCAGATCAAGCACATTGACATGCTAATGATGTGGTTCAGGTTTCTGACTGCAATGAGGTAATGTGCATTTCGGCCAAGCTGGGTATCATGGAATGTGATGGTCTTTAACATAAGGCAATTTTCAATGGAAGCCTGGAATTCCAAGGTCATTCTGCTCAAACTGAATAATATTAACAACAAAAATAGAAGTTGCTGGAAAAGCTCAACAGGTCTGGCAGCATTTGTGAAGGAAAATATCAAAGTTAACGTTTTGGATCCAGTAACTGTTCCTCAGTTCCGTTTTTGTCCCTGATATACAGCATCCACGGTTCTTTCGATTTTTATTTTGAATAATATTAACGCCTTGTGCTCAAAATGAAGTAACTCTAGAGCTCAGAGATGTAGAGAAATGCAAGAAAAGATGATCGAGGGCATTGCACAGTAACATTAGGAACAGGAGTAGGTAGTACTAAGCCAGTCAATTAGATTGACAATTAGCCACATTCACATGTATAAAATGAAAGCAAAATAGTACAGATGCTGGAAATCTGAAGTGAGCACAGAGAATGCTGGAGAAACTTGGCAGGTCTGGCTATATTTGTGGAGAGTTAAAGTTCAGAGTTAATTCCAAAGAAGATTCATATCAGATTTGAACTATTAACCCTCTTTCTTCTTCCACTCCCACTGCCAGGCTTGCTGAAGCTCTCCAGCATTCTGTTTGTGCCTGTAGGTTATCTAGTTTTATCATCACACCCCATTTTGTGCAATGACAATTTTACATTCGATGAGTGATCACTGCTTTGAGTTTATATCAATTAAAACCAGGTTACAATGCAGTTGTGTCTAGCTTGTTGCACCTGAGATGATGTTTCTCCTGCTCTGTGTCCTCATCTTTCTCTTGCACTCTCAGCTCTTCAGCATCCATCACATCCTTCTTTTTTCCTGCTCCATTTGCACAGATCACAGCAGACCTGGATTGTGCAGTAAACTCTGTCTGGGGCGTACTGCAAGATCCTTCAGACAATGCATAGGTACCTCATCGAGAGGGGGTGGAATCAATTTTTATTTTTGCTTTATGAGCACATAAGTCTGTAACAGTGAGGAACCTGAAAGAGTAACTTCATTGACCCAGGGAAGGAACCTGCCATCTTTGCCTGGTCTGGCCTATACGTGACTCCAGACCGACAGCAATGTGGTTGACTCTTAACTGTCATCTGGGCAATTAGGGATGGGCAATAAATGCTGGCCTCATCCTGTGAACAAATAGACAAAAGAAGAATACCACCAGGCCATTTAAGACTGCGACAGGGCAAGTGGCCTACTTATGCTCCCACACCTTATGATCTTAAAAGGTGAACAAAAGCACAGAACTGGTTGTATTTTAACTTGAACTGAAAGTATTAGTCAACATGCCGTTATATGCAATTCTAACTTTCTTGCATGAAGTGGGCATTGGGATGAGTGGGGAGGGAAATGTTTCAGTGATCCTGCAGCAATTCCCTACCGTATTTGTGGGTCATGACTTGAACTGCATACATTGACATAAAGTCTACTATTGTCTAAGGTCCATGCGTAGCCATCTCAATGCCCTGCCACTGTCTTGAGGACTATATTAAGCCGCCATTTGTTTGTGATGTGAGTGCTAGCCATTCACCTACTGTTCTGTTTCTGATATTTCCCACTCAGGGGAACTGTGACTAAGGGATCCAACTTCAGATCGGTATGACAGGTCGGCACAACATTGAGGGCCGAAGGGCCTGTACTGTGCTGTAATGTTCTATGTACAGCAAGAGTTGTCGTCACTTTGCTCGTGGTGCTATGAAATTGCAGAGAAATGGAGGAGGAATGGGTAAGCTAACAATCCCAGGACCAGTAGCAACTTTCAGAGACTGCCAAGCAGCCTTCACATGAAGACATTGCAGCTGAATGTCCTTTCAGGAGGAGATACAGAAGACTCAGAGTCTATTGTTTCTGTTGCCATTTACGTGAGATGAGCAAGGTACAGTGTTGCTATAGACTGAGGATTTCCTGGGACACGATCAATGAACCTGTTGCCTGCTGAAACGGGAGCTTGTCAACTGATGGTGTGCGTGTCCCAGTGACCAGGAGAGTGACAGAAGTACAATCATTGTTGCGCAACCGGTTGTTTCCAAGGATTCACTGGGACCTTTGTTGGACCTCACAAACCTGGACCCACAAGTTTGTCAAGGCTGTTATGGAAGCAATTTGTACAAAATCAGATTGGTTCATCTCATTTGCCCATTACAAGGTCAGTGCTGCAGCCTGGGCAGTAGGCTTTGCCAACAAAGCTGACATCCCCCAGAGGCAGGGCACTGTAGATGGTACATGTCACATGGACAGCCCCGTATCAAAACATAGCTGACTTCACAAATAAAAATAAAAGCGTTTCATTACCTTCAATATCATCTGTGAATCATTGATGCCAAATCTTGGAGGTCAGCACCAGATACCCTAGAAGCTGCCACAATGTCTATCCCCTTAAAAACTCTCAAGACCCTCCTTCAAAAACCTTAATCCCCCTTCATTTCAAAAGTTGGATGCTGGGAAACAAGAGCTACTGTCTGCTGATAACTCTACTATGCAAATTCCTGAATGAGGCGGACCATAAATACAAACCCACCTATTCTTCCACCTATGCTATGGGAAAGCAGATGATTGGAGGTGTGGGCATGCAGTACTCCCTAGACAGAATGTGCATAATCCTAGCAATGCTTTGCTTTACACACCTGGAGCTACCAAAGAAGGGATGGGATGGATGCTGAAGATCTGGCAGACCATCAGTGACTTTCTGATAGGACACTGAGGAGAAGGAACATCACCTTCTGCAGGATGGAGCAAGGCACTGATGTAGAGCCAAATAGGACTTTATTGATATCCAGTTCCAACAGAGGTGAGTTGGGTAAAGTGAAAATTCATTGGCTGCAAATTGTTGTTGCTTGAAAGGCAAGTGATTCCCCTGTGTTCCCAGGAGGAAAAGGAGATTTAGCTTTATCTTTTCACTTTTCCTAGTGCCCAATATGAGTTAACACTTTCAGCCATTTAAAGGCTTTCCAAAATGTAATGTTTCAACATTGAACAACGAGAAGATGTCATGATATCTTGTCACCTCGGTGCTCTTAGATGCTTTTTGTTTTTATTTCCCTCCCACTAAGTGCACACTGATGGGCAGTTCCTGGCTAGAATTGTAGAACCCTTACATTGTGGGAACAGACCATTTGACCCATTGAGGCCATTTAAACAGCATCCCACCCTATTCCTATCACTTTGCATTTCCCATCGCTAAACCACCTAGCTTGCACATCCCTGGACACTATGGGCAATTTAGCATGGCCAATGCACCTAATCTGCACAGCTTTGGATGGTGGGAGGAAACAACAGCAGCCATTGGAAACCCATGCAGACACAGGGAAAATATGCAAACTCCATGCAGGCAGTTGCCAAAGCTGGAATCAAACCTGGGTCCTTAGTGCTGTGAGGTAGCAGCGCTAACCATTGAGCCACCATACTAGCCATGGTTGGCAGTGTTTAACCTGATACACAGCTGGGCTTGAAATAAGGTCCTGGCAATCCCAGAAAACCCTGGCAGTGGTAAGCGCTTCTGACACTAGGGAGCTCATGATATGCGTGGCATTGATAGAATAGAGACATGGTACATAGATAATAAAGGTATCATTGTAATGTTACAAGGGAAAATTCAGCAAGATTCACAGAGGGAAGTCCTCTATGAAACACCTCGAAATTGATGGTTAGCCGATGTTTGGTAAAACCCAGCCCTTTGAGGGTCTTTAGATCAATGAGGATGATATGAAAGCTATTTACTGTTTGCAGTTTGAAGGGCTTTTACGGTCATTAATTTAGCACAGAAAATGAATGAATCTCTTTTAGAAGTGAAAGGGGCAAAATGCTACAATGATTAACATACAGACATTGCTGCTTTCCTGAAGCCTTGTTTTACTTTGTGTAGTCACGGATAGGCTATAACACCTCTGAATTCACAGGTTTCAAACATATTTTTAAGTCTGTGATCTACATTACCAACAAAATGGTATTTTCACCTGTGAGCCATTAATTTTGTATCTTTTAAACTGTTGCTCTCAACAAGGATTGCCATTTGGCTGAAAGTACACATGAATTTCATTGAAGCCTCTTATTAGTGTCAAGAATTCCTCTTGCAAATGTAATATAAATTTTCACTATAAATTGTCAGGTATAACTCCAGAATAAAATTTGAATTGTTACACATTTCTTGAAATTTCTTTTTGTGAATTTTCACATGTGAATGCTGAATACAGTTGGGTTGCCATTATTTTACCATTTTGACAGATTATTTAAATAGTTTAAAATAAATATCTTACCTTCCATCTCAAATTGATTCTTTTCGTTTCATCTTCATATATTTGAAAACACTCTCTTAGTCAGTGGACAATTTTTCAACTATCATTAGATGCCTGAGGCAGCAAAACTACAGTTATCAGTTTTAAATTCTCATTTGTGTGGTGTGAGTAAGGCCAGAATGTATTGATTATTGACACTTGCCCTTGTGAAGATAACAGATAGCCAACTTCTTGAACCATTTCAGTGCTTGTCGTCTAGGTGTGTCAGACTGCTGCTAAGGAGGGTGTTCTAGGATCACACCCAGCGACAGTGATATAATTCCAAGATGCTGATATAATTCCAAGTCAGGATAATGTGAGACCGAAAAGGAACTTGCAGGCGTTATGTACCAGAACAAACTCCCTCAAAATATTCAGAAGATTGTCTGGACCCTAACTTTTTTCTCATTTCAAAGATAAATGTAAGGTGTGGTGTTCCAGATGCAATTTGGTTATTCAAACTACAGGGTGTTAAAACAATTTATTCATACACTCTAGTTAAAATACAACAAAAGAATAAAAGAATTGGCATAACTTAACTCTATTGGAAAACTTAACAGAGCATAGTACTATCCCATAAACGCAAACTTGGCAAAACGAACTTTGTAGTGAATGAAACCTTTGAAGAGCAGGTGTGCATGCTGGAATGGATAGAGATAGAGGAAGCTGATGTGCTGAAAATTGTGTCAAACATTAAGATTGACAAGTCACCAGGCCCGGACCAGATTTGTCCTCGGCTGCTTTGGGAAGCGAAAAATACAATTGCTTCGTCAATTGCGAAGATCTTTGCATCCTCGCTCTCCACTGGAGTCGTACCTGAGGACTGGAGAGAGGCAAATGTAATTCCTCTCTTCAAGAAAGGAAATAGGGAAATCCCCGCCAATTACAGACCACTAAGTCTCATGTCTGTCGTCTGCAAGGTGTTAGAAAGGATTCTGAGGGATAGGATTTATGACCATCTGGAAGAGCATGGCTTGATCAAATGCAGTCAACACGGCTTTGTGAGGGGCAGGTCATGCCTCACAAACCTTATCGAGTTCTTTGAGGATGTGACTAGAAAGTTGATGAGGGTCGAGCTGTGGATGTGGTGTATATGGACGTTAGTAAGGCATTTGATAAGGTTCCCCATGGTGGGCTCATTCAGAAGGTCAGGAGGAATGGGATACAGGGGAACTTAGCTGCTTGGATACAGAATTGGCTGGCCAACAGAAGACAGCGAGTGGTAGTAGAAGGAAAATATTCTGCCTGGAAGTCAGTGGTGAGTGGTGCTCCACGGGGCTCTGTCCTTGGGCCTCTACTGTTTGTAATTTTTATTAATGACTTGGATGAGGGGATTGAAGGATGGGTCAGCAAGTTTGCAGACGACACAAAGGTTGGAGGTGTCGTTGACAGTATAGAGGGCTGTTGTAGGCTGCAGCGGGACATTGACAGGATGCAGAGATGGGCTGAGAGGTGGCAGATGGAGTTCAACCTGGATAAATGTGAGGTGATGCATTTTGGAAGGTCGAATTTGAAAGCTGAGTACAGGATTAAGGATAGGATTCTTGGCAGTGTGGAGGAACAGAGGGATCTTGGTGTGCAGATACATAGATCCCTTAAAATGGCCACCCAAGTGGACAGGGTTGTTAA
Source organism: Stegostoma tigrinum (assembly GCF_030684315.1). NCBI lineage: Eukaryota > Metazoa > Chordata > Chondrichthyes > Orectolobiformes > Stegostomatidae > Stegostoma > Stegostoma tigrinum. Next base: position 65,681,096 of record NC_081367.1, on the reverse strand, counting down.
GAAAGCATATGGTGTTTTGGCTTTCATTAACAGGGGGATTGATTTTAAGAGTCGTGAGATCTTGTTGCAGCTCTATAAAACTTTGGTTAGACCGCACTTGGAATACTGCGTCCAGTTCTGGTCGCCCTATTATAGGAAAGATGTGGATGCTTTGGAGAGGGTTCAGAGGAGGTTTACCAGGATGCTGCCTGGACTGGAGGGCTTATCTTATGAAGAGAGGTTGACTGAGCTCGGTCTCTTTTCATTGGAGAAAGGGAGGAGGAGAGGGGACCTAATTGAGGTATACAAGATAATGAGAGGCATAGATAGAGTTGATAGCCAGAGACTATTTCCCAGGGCAGAAATGGCTAGCTCGAGGGGTCATAGTTTTAAGCTGGTTGGAGGAAAGTATAGAGGGGATGTCAGAGGCGGGTTCTTTACACAAAGAGTTGTGAGAGCATGGAATGCATTGCCAGCAGCAGTTGTGGAAGCAAGGTCATTGGGGTCATTTAAGAGACTGCTGGGCATGCATATGGTCACAGAAATTTGAGGGTGCATACATGAGGATCAATGATCGGCACAACATTGTGGGCTGAAGGGCCTGTTCTGTGCTGTACTGTTCTATGTTCTATGTTCTATGTAAATTTGGGAAACAGATTATCTCATATGCAGCTCTTGCTGAAGGCAGGTTAAATTCTCAGGTTTCGGCTCTAACCAGTAGAGTGAAAAAATACCTTTCACTTCTTCAAGGTCTCAAGAGCTGAAAGTTAAACCTAAAACCTCTGGTTTTGTGGGAGATTGATAACACCCATTCAGTCTGCTTCTTTTGTTTCAACCTTCTAAAATAAGGCCAAGCTGTTTACTCTCACACAGAATACTTGGCACCTCTCATTCAATCTCTGTTTCTTAATAAAAAGGCTAAATAACCTCTTAAAGCCACAGCATCATCAAACAGATTGTGGTGTTTCCATGTGATTGTTACCCATGTCACTTGAGCTAAAGGTGATTTTAGGTTTGTGCTCTGTTCTATTTAATATTTGAGGGTTAACTTCTGAGAAATGTTGCTGGAGGGCATTGGCAATGAACAAATAGAGGAGATAAAATCAAATGTTGACAGTCTCATGCATCTGAGGAACAGGGTATTATTGATGAGAATGGTGTACTGTGGACTATTTCAAATGTAACAGAATGATCAACAAAGCCAGAAAAGGGTAGAAAAGTAACAATCTTGCAGTAACAGAGGTTGATATTTTTGGCTTGATTAAGGTCCTTTCAGTTCTCTTTCAGGAAGAATTCTGATTGGAGAGATTCAAACATGAAAGCTGTGCAAAATATTTTGGAGAATTGCCCAGTGGAATTATCACTGGAATGTTAACCCAGAGGCATAGACTAATATTCTGGGGATCCAGGGCTGAATCCCATCATGATAGATTTGAATCCAATGCAAAAAAAAGACAAACGATGACCATTGTTAATTGTCAGGAGAAACCCATCTGGCTCGCTAATATCCTTTAGAGAAAGAAAGTGTCAATATTACCCGGACTGCATGTGACTCCATTCCCTCAGCAATGTGAAAACATAGAACAGTACAGCAGAATACAGGTCCTTTGGCCCATGACGTTGAGGCGACATATTACCCTCTTCTAAAATGATTGACTTTTTACTGCTTCCTGAGCAATTAGGGATGGAAATGAATGCTGGCCTGGCTAGTGACGCCCATGACCTGTGAATGAATAAAAAAAGAGTTGTGAGATTTGTGGTTGTCATTGTGGTAAAACCATAAGCTCACACCAGGATTAATGTGTGAAACTGACAACAACTTTCAACATTCGCAATTGAATCCGGAAATATGAGTTTTACTGTCAAAAATTGACTCATGCTGCTCTGCAAGATTCCTGTTGTGGTCAGATACAAACAGAATCAGCAATATGACATGAAACGTAACTTATTTGTGCCTGATTTTCACTGTAAAAAAATTTGAAAATGATTAATGCTGATTTTGTCAGGGTACCAAGTCAAACCTACTTGCAAAAGCTTCAATAGATGTCAAAAGGACAAAATGGCTGGCTAAAGTGAACACAAGTCTGTTAGCAGGCAAAACCAGGAGCATTTATAGTGGGGAAGAGAGAAATAGCAGAGGATCTAAATGATTAACTTCTTGTCTGTTTTCATTGAGGAAGATAAAAGAAATCTCCCTGAACTAGAGATCCAAGTAGCTAGGGAGAATGAAAAGTTGAAGGAAGTCAGTATTTATAAAGAAAATTGCCCTGGGGAAATTAACACAGCTGACAGCTGATAAACCTCCATGACCCAAGAATCCGCATACCAGCGCATTGAACAAGTATCTATTGAGATAGTGGGATTGCCTTGATTTCTACAGAACCTAGAATGATTCCCACAGAATGGGAGATAGCACATGTCATCACACTATTTAAGAAAAGAGTGAGACAGAAAGTAAGGAACTACTGGCCCAATGAATGGACATTTGGATGCTCATGATCTAGTTGGACATGGTCAGGATAGATTTGCAAATGGGAAATCGAAATTGGCAAACTTGTTGGTTTTTTTTGAAGGTGTTGCTAACAAAATTGACAAAGGAGGACCGATGGACACACTGTATTTAGATTTCCAGAAGGCTTTTGATAAAGTCCCACACAGGAAGCTGGTTACAAAAATTAAAACACATGAGATAGGAGATAAAACATTAGAGTCATACAGCTGTACAGCATGGAAACATAAACTTCAGCCCAAATTGTCCATGCCGACAAGCTATCCTAAATTAATCTAATCTTATTTGCCAGCATTTGGCCCATATCTTTCTAAACTCTTCCTATTATTGTACCCATCCAGATGCCTTTTAAATGTTTCTACCAACATCCACCATTTCCTCTGGCAGCTCATTCCATAAATGCACCATCCTCTGCTTGAAAAAGTTGCCCCATAGGTCCTTTGTATACCTTTTCCCTCTCACTTTAAACCTATGGCCTCTAGTTTTGGACTCCGTCACCCTGGGGAAAAGATCTTGGTTATTTACCCTGTCCATGCCCCTCATCATGTTATAACCCTCAATAACATCACCCCTCAGCCTTGATGCTCCAGGGAAAATAGCCCCAGCCTATTCAGCCTCTCCCGAGAGCTCAAACCCTCCAACCCTGGCAACATCCTCGCAAACCTTTCAAGTTTATCTGTGTCTTTTCTATAGCAGAGATATCAGAATTGAACACAGTATTCCAAAAGAGGCCTAATCAATGTCCTGTACAGCTGCAAAATGATGCCCCAGCTTCTATACTCTGGCCAATAAAAGCAGGCATACCAAATGTCTTCTTCATCACACTGCCTACCTGTGACTCCACTTTCAATGAACTATGAACCTGCACCCAAGGACTGCTTGTTCAGCATCGGCATGGATTAATGGCTAAAAGACAGAAAACAGAGACTAGGAACACATGGGGCATTCCCACTTTGGCACACAGGACTACTGCGATATACAAGGATCAGCACTTGGACCCTATCTGTTCACAATATATACCAATGATGTGGAGGTAGGGACCAAATGTAAAGTTTCCAGCTTTGGAAATGATGCAAAGCTAAATGGGAATTTGTGTTAGAATGTGTAGGAACTGCAGATACTGGAGAATCTGAGATAACAAGGTGTAGAGCTGGTTGAACACGGCAGGCCAAGCAGCATCAGAGGAGCAGGAAGGCTGATGTTCCGGGCCTAGGTCCTTCTTCAGAAATGGGGGAGAGGAAGGGGCATCTATTGCTTTGTAAGGCAGCTAAAGGGGAGTGTGGTCCATCAAGTGGAGAATAACATAATAAATGAAATTTAATGTGGAACAATGTGAGGTTACTCCCTTTGTCAGAGGAACAGATATGTGTAATATTTATCAAATAATAAGAGGTTGGAAAAGGTAGATGTACAAAGTGGCCAAATGCCCACAAATCTATACTTTCACAGGGATATGCCATGTACGTTCCTAACCTAATGCTGAACAATCTCTCTGACCTGGAAACATTTTTCGCTCTTTGTTAATATTTGACATTTTGAAATATACTGATATTTTATATAATAAACGTATATGAATTTAAAATTTTGTTCTGATCACTCAGTTTGTATCTTAAAATGTGTGTTTCGTTGATATTTTAAATGGACATGGGTGTCACTGGTTGAGATAGCATACCTATTGCCCTAAAATTGAGTGTCTTGCGAACACATTTCAGGGGTAATTTAAGACCATGATGCTATGGGTCTGTAGGCCAGGCCTGGTATGAATGGCAGATTTCATTCCCTGAAGGACATTAGTTAAACAGATGGGTTGTTACAACAGTCAACAATGGTTACATTGTCCCATTATTGCAGCTTTCAATTCAATTCAAATTTTGACTGTCGGTCATGGTGGCCTTCAAGCCCATTCCTGAGAACATTAGTCTGGGACTCTGGATTATTAGTCATGTGATTCTACTACTTAACCAACACCGTCTCCCTTTCTGCCCCAATCTTTATTTTGTCTTCTGATTTAAACAAAGGGATTATAATCAGTGGTTTTCATTTTCTGCTCTGCCATGTGTGTGTGTCCTGCATTATGATTGTCTGCTCAGATAACTTGAGGAATTGATTAATTCAGGATATCCCAGTTGGGTGTCTGCAGAATGAAAGTCCTACCTGCTTAGATGAAATCAGATCCGTGGAAGCTGCATAAACTTCATTGGCAGCCTTTAGTTTTACTTGGAGGATGGAGATCGAGTTTGGAGATGGGGCAATCGTTTGCAAAGACAAAGTGGTCAGGCGCAGGCTTTTTGAGGAACGGGTGCAGCGATGGCAGGCTTGAAGAAAAGGGAGGGGCCACTTGAGGAGCGGGAGCCATTTGTTGCACTAGCTAGCAGGAGGGGCCAAGAAGGGAAGTCTAATGATGAGCTAAATAGTTTAGAAGTGCCTGTTAAAACAGTGGAGAAAGGAACTTCATACATGTGCCTTTGTATCCAACAGTGCACATTGCAATCTCACTTCATTATTTTTGTTTTAGGATTTACTTAAATGTGGAAACTTGAATAGAATATTTACATTTCACAAGTCTGATAAGCCTTTGAATAATTATTTTATGAAGCTGCTGTACAGTTACTGAAGCCGTTAATGATTAAGCATACATTGACACATGTATTTCTTATATTGTACATTGCATCATTAGATATTTTGGACCAGTTTATGAGTGTATGCTTCCCTGGTTATTTTGAATTCACTATACATCCTGCCTGCACAGTGCATGTAAGAGGAATGTAGTACCTCATCAGATTTGCACAGAAAGCAATTCAGGGACAATGAACAAAGCAGTTAATTTTGCCCTTGGGGCTGGTTAGATTGTGGGCTGGAGTCTTGAATGCTGTTGGCCATGCTGCCCAGCATCAATGTCCCTCTTGGGCTTTGTGGGATTGTAGTCGTGCTGAGACATGCCAGTTTTGTTTCAGGAAGTTGAATCAAGGTACATCAATATAACCTTCCTTCCACTTAACGTAAGCTTGGAGGAAATACAGTCCTAGAGTCATACAGCAGTGACACAGGCCCTGCAGCCCACCACGCTTTTGCTGAGCGAAAAGCACCAAGCTTTATTGTGTTGGAGTGGATCTAAAACAAAGTAATTCATGGAAAATCCACGAGATGACTTTTTGGACCAGCTTGTGGTCGAGCCCATTAGGGAACAGGAAATTCTGGATTTGCTGATGTGTAATGAGGCAGATTTGATTAGGGAGCTTAAAGGTGAAGGAACTCCTAGGGGGCAGTGATCGTAGTGTGATAGAATTCACCCCGCAGTTTGAAAGGGAGAAGGCGGAATTACTTTTGAGTAGAAGTAATTGCAAAGGTATGAACCAGCGTTGATTGGAAGGGGAGCCTAGACGGGAAAAGGATGGAATAGAAATGACAGGTCTCTCTGGGGGTAATTTCAGAAACCCAGCAGAAATTCTTCCCAAGGAAGAAGATGTACAAAAGGAGAGGATGGGGCAATTGTGGCTGATAAGGGAAGTCAGGGACAGCATCAAGCAAAACAAAAGGTATAGATTAGTGAGAAACCAGAGGATTGATATGCCTTTAAAACCCAGCAGAGGATAACTAAGAACACAATAAGAAGTCCCGAGATTATGCACATTTGTAGGATAAATAAAGGTATAGATTCTTTCCAAAATATGGAATGGCTTTGGAAATCTGAAGCAGAAAACATCTTGGGAGCCCTAGTTCAGATTCAACTTAAAGCTAAAATGCAGGTTCAGTTGATACACAGGAAGGCAAATACAAAAGTTGCATTCATTTCACGAGAGCTAGAATACAAGAGCAGAGATACATTGGTGAAGCTGTATAAAGCTCTGGTTAGATTGCATTTGTCATATTGTGAGCAGTTTTGGGCCCATGCCTAAGGAAGGATATGCTGACATTGGAGGATGTCCAGAGCAGGTTTACAAGAATGATCCCAGAGATGATGGCTTGTTGTACAAGGAGCAGTTGAGGACTCTCAGTGTGTACCAGTGGAGTTTAGAAAAGTGAGGGGTATCTGAAAGAAACTTATCAAATACCGAGAGGCCGGAACAGAGCACACGTGGACAAAATGTTTCCAATCAAAGGAGAGACTTGGACCTGAATACACAGCCTCAGAGTGAAGGGACGACCCTTTAGAACTGAGGTGAAGAGGAATTTCTTCAGCCAGAGGGTAGTGAATCTGTGAAACTCATTGCCACAGAAGGCTGAAGGCCAAATCATTACATGCATTTAAGACCGAGATAAGTTCTTGATTGTAAGGGGAGCAAGGGTTTTGGGGAGAAGGCAGGAAAATGGGACTGAGAAACGTATCAGCCATGATTGAATGATAGAGCAGACTCGTTGGTTGGAGTGGTGTTAGAGCCTTTGCAGTTTGAATGTGGATGTAAGGTATAACTAATAAGTTTGAATTGACATGAAAATTGGTGGTGTTACTAAAAGGGAGATGGTGTCAGATAGATTCTGATATTGATCAACTGAAAAATTAAGTGGACCAATGACAGATAGAATTTTATCATGAAAAGTGTGAAGTGATGGGTTTTGGGAGGTCTAATGAGGGAAGGATATAGACAATAAATAGTGGGTTCCTCGTGAGTAACAAGGGGACCTTGGAGTACATGTCCATAGATACCTGAAGATGTCAGCTCAGGTTGACAGGATGGTGAAGAAGGCATACAGGATGCCTGCCTTCATTAGCCGGGGCATAGAATATACTGATTGGTTGATGTTTATAGTCGTGTTTACCAAAATACAGTGAAAAACTTTCTTTACGAGTGGTACCGACAGATCATAATAAGTAGAAGGATGTACAAATCAAAAAGACTTAGAGGCATACAGGTTACATCGCACAAGGATAAGTTCAGGGCTCGAGATATGGCATTCTCTGTGGACCTGTTACGTCAGTAGGCAAATTGTAAGGGATCTAGGAAGGCTGGGAGGCTGGTGTTGATGTGGACCATGACCAGCCTCTTGAAGTATTTCATGATTATTGAGGTCAGAGCCATTGGGGAGTATTCATTAAGGTACATTGTGTGTGATTTCTTAGGAAGCCGGTGGGGACTTCAGCCTGTTGGAAGGAGAGTGTGAACACATTGCTGAATACCTCTGCTAGTTGGTCTGCACAGGATCTTAGAGTTCGGCTGGAGACACCATCCAGATCCTTTGCTTTCCTTGGGTTGACTCCCAGGAAGACCAATCTGATGTCTGGAGCCGTCACGGAGTGAACAGGTGTGTCTGGGGCTGTCGAGGCAGGCATGACCATGCCACTGGCATCCTGCTCAAACCGAGAGTAGAAAGCATTGAGTGCATCAGGGAGGGATGTGTCTTTGTCTGCTATCTTGCAATGTTTTATTTTGTGTTGCGTAATATTGTTCGGGTCTCACCATAGGCAGCGGAATTCTGTTTGGTAGGCTTGGAACTCTAACTTAGTATGATACTGGCTTTTGGCTTCTCAGATGGCTTTATGGGGTCATACCTAAATTTTTTGTATTGGTCTGGGTCACCCGATTTGAATGTTGCACGTCTGGTCTTCAGTAGGGAGTGGGCTTCCTGGTTCATCCAAAATTTATGGTTGGGGAACACTCAGATTGATTTCTTAGGTACACAGTGCCCCACGCATTTGCAAATAAAATCCATGATGGTGGTGGCGTACCCATCTAGGTTTACCGCTGAATGCTTTTGTTTCTTTTATTCTTCAAGGCAGAATTTATTGATCATCCCTAATTGCCCAGAGGGTAGTTAGGAGTCAACCACAGTGCAGTGGGTCTGGAATCACATGTAGGCCAGACCAGGTAAGGATGGCAGTTTCCTTCCCTAAAGGACATTAGTGAGCCAGATGGGTTTTTTCCCAACAACCAACAATGGTTTCGGAGCCATCATTAGGTTCTTAATTCTAGATTTTTTATTGAATTCAAATTCCACCATCTGCTGTGGTGGGATTCGAACCTGGGGTCCCCAGAATGTTATCTGGAACTCTGGATTAGCAGCCCAGTGATAACACCACTCTACCATCACCTCCTCTTGGCCAAGGAATTCTTGTTACAAATTTATAAAACATTGGTTAGGGCACAGATGGAATGCTGTGTGCAGTCTGGTCACCACACTATCAGAAAGATGGAGAAGGTGCAGAGGAGATTCACCAGGCTGTTGCCTGGAATGAAACGTTGTGAGGAGAGACTGGATAGGCTGGGCTTATTTTCCTTGGAGCAGGAAATGCTGATGGGGAGAGCTGATTGAATGAGAGGCGTACACAGAGTAGATTGTGAGATTATTTTCCCCATGGCAGACGTGTCGAAGACTAGAGATCGCAGTTTAAGGTGAGGTGTAAATGGTTTCACAGAGATCTGAGAGAAAAATAAAATCACCCATATAGTGGTAGAAACAGAATGTACCGCCTGAGATGGTGTTGGAGGCAGGTACACTCTCAACACATGAGAAACATTTGGATGAGCACATAAAATGCCAGGGCATTGTAGGCTATGACCCAAGTGCAGGTAAATTATATTAACGTAGACCAAAACAGCATAAGATATAGGAGAAATAGCAGAATTAGGCCATTCAGCCCACCGGATTGCCCATGCCCTCCAGTCCTAGTCTTCCCTCTGAGTGGAAACATTTTGTTTACATCTATTTTCGCCAGGCCTTTCAGCATTTTATAAGTTCAGAAGAGATTTACAAGGATGTTGCTGGGTATGGAAGGTTTGAGTAATGAAGAAGGGCTGGATAGGCTGGGACTTTTTTCACTGAACAATAGAAGGTTAAAAGGTGACCCTTATCAAAGTGTACAAAATAATGAGAGGTGTAGATAGAGTTAGTGGTAGATGTCTTTTCCCTAGGGATGGGGTATTTCACGACTAGGGGGCACGTTGTTAAGGTGAAGGGAGAGAGATTTAAAAAAGACATGAGGAGCAAATGTTTTACACAGGGAGTGGTTCGTGTGTGGAATGAACTTCCTGAGGAAGTGGTGGATGTGGTTACAGTTACAATGTATAAAAGACATTTAGATAAGTATAATAGGACAAGCTTGGAGGGATATTGTATGGGAGCGGGCAGGTGGGACCAGTTAGTTTCAGATTATGTTTGACATGGACTGGTTGGACCGAAGTTTCTGTTTCCATGTTGTATGGTGCTATAACTCTAAAACTGTATGAAAGATACAAAGGCCAGGGTAGATGTGGAAAGATTGTTGTCTCCTGTGGGAGATCCTAGGACCAGAGTGTATCATCTCAGAAATACCTTGGTCTTTCATACATTTATAACAGAGGAGGATTTTTTTTTCTCTCAGATGAATTCTCTGCGGAATTCTTTATCACAGTGTATTGTTGAGGGTCACAGAGGGCTGTTGAAGTTGGGTCATTTTGTATATACAACATTGAGAAAGACAGATTTCTGATCAGGAAGGCCATCAAGGGTTATGGGGTTAATACTGGAAAGTGAAGTTAGGAATGATCACATCAGCCTTGATATCATTGAATGGCAGACATACTTAGTGCGATGAATAGTCTACTTCTGATTCTACATCATCAGGTCTTACTACAAACCCTTCACATTTCGCTCCGTTCAGAAGATGGCAACAGTGTCAGGAGAGAGTATATAATGCATGATTCAGGAGAATGTGCGCGTAAGCGTTGTATTTTTTATGCCTTAGAACATAGAACATAGACCAATACAGTGCAGAACAGGCCATTCGGCCCTCAATGTTGCGCCGACCTGTGAACTAATCTAAGCCCACCTCCCTACAGTATACCAGCATTTACCCTGCTCTTCAGGCATGTATCTGGGGTCAGTATTTTTCACATGTTGCTGCAGTCTTGCTCAGGAGCTGTCTGTGAGGTAGTGTATCTGAGCACATTAACACTGTTCTTCCTCTTGAGGGAAAGTCAAGTACTGCAAATGCTGGAAATCTGAAATAATATCTGAGAAGGCTGGAGAGATGCAACAGATCTTGCAGTATCTGCGGAGAGAGAAACAGAGTCCATGTTACGAGCCCAAGATGTATCGGTCCATTATTTCATATTTGAAATATTAATGCTGTTGCTCTTATCACAAATGCTGCCAGATCTGCTGAGCTTGTCCAGCACTTGCTGATTTCATTACCTTTTCTTTCACTTTCCTTCCTTGCATGTGTCAGGAGTGTACTGCCTGTGACCTGTGCCCCTTTGTGATGTAGCACCAAAAATAAAATCCAGTCAGGGTTTGCGCATGGGCTCAGGGAGGCACGGTGGCTCAGTGGTCAGCATGGCTGTGTCACTGGGCTAAGGACTGGGTTCGATTCCACCCTCGGGCAATTGTGTGAAGTTTGCACATTCTCCGAGTGTCTGTGCCGGTTTCCTCTGGGTGCTCCGGTTTCCATCCTCAGTCCAAAGATGTGCAGGTTAGGTGGATTGGCCGTGCTAAATTATCCATATTGTCCAGGGATGTGCAGGCAAGGTGGATTAGCTGTGGGAAGTGTAGGGTTGCAGGGATAAGGTGGGAGGTAGGCCTGGATGGGATGGTCTCTGGACAGTTAGTGTGGACTTAATGGGCTGAATGGCCTGCTTCCACACTGTAAGGATTCTATGATTCTGTGACAACATTTGTAGGAGAATTGGGCAAGGAGTTCAGCGAGGCCCACCATGGCTGCAGGAACATCCCACTCCATCTTTTATGCCTTTCACAAGTGGTGTGGTGAGTTTCTGGCCAGCCAGCAGTGAGTTGTCAATATTTACCTTGTTGATGGCTCATCTTGCCTGAATGCTATTCGGTTTTCCATCTTACCACAACTTTTCAAGCAAGCTGGACATTAAGAAGATTCAAATGGCAATCAGAGAATCCTGGTGAATTTGAATTGACACTTTATCTAAAGAACCTCCATGTTGGACATCAGGAGCCAACATCTAATGGCACACTCCACGGGCATCCATCATGTGCTCCCTTTGTCCATAGACATTGGCATCTGACATGTGCCAGCCTCTGTGAACTCTCATGGCATATTTAAGATCAATGTATCTGTATTTTAGTGTTGCACCTTATGGTTAGCATGGTGATGGCTCAGGCTGCTTTATCATTGTAATGCTCCAGCAAGGATACCATGTGCTTTGGGGTTAGTTGGTATGCAATGCACAGTGATGTCAACATAATGGCTTCAATTCCTGCAATATCTGTTACTTCTTACACTAGTCCCTTGAAATAATATGTAGTAACCCTCAGATAAAACCACAACTACAGTACTTTCTCTCTCTCCCTCTAAAGAAAGCACGTTTCTCTGGAACTGTGGCTGTATTATGAGCTCAGGGAAATATACCCAGCTCATGGACTAAATCAGGCTGCATTGCTGGGCTATTCACTCACTGTCATACTGCTCACTCTGTTTGATTGTATCTTTTCCTTCATTGCCCTTTTGCACTTTGCTCCCTCTGCCAGAGACACCAGCTTCCTGATTTTTCGGTGTTGCCTTGCTGTTTATCTCAGAAGCAAAGGCAGGAAGGTTGACGTGGCTGAAAGCAGGTCTCAGTCAACTGAAAGGAAATAGCCCTTGCTCTGGCTCAGTTAGTCCAGGCAACTTCTGTAACTGGTCCAGGAACTAGGACATGGCCATTCAGCTGCCTAGATCAGTCAGGGAAATGATGCTCTCCACATACCAGTTGAGGAGTCAAACGTCATCTCGCCCATCACTCATCTTGTCTCTTCCTACCTTACTGGAGGCTGTTTTCCTCCAGGAATGTGAGAGAGAGGGAGAGAGAGAGAGACCAATAGTAAGGGAAATGAAAGTGGCTGGCATATTTGTTGCTGTCGGTGCAGGTGGATAATTGAGTGGGCATTGCAGAGAGTCCACAGTTTTAGTGGTGTCAGGGGTTAGGAGGATGATGGCGAGACAGGGAAGATGCAGGCAGAAGTGAGAGTGGTAGACCATGAGACTTGGTGGGAGGTGGGTACAGTAACAGAGAAAGCGAGTGCGAATTATCAGGCAGAAGGTAGTGGCACTTTACACATGGAGTGAAGAGGGTCATTGATCTTTTTACAGTGCTGGGCATTCCTCATGATGGTTGAGACTGCGTTAGCCCTGACAGCAGCCTTGGACCGGGTTGGCATGTTTCTTGGGGCTGTTGGTTTCACTTCTGGTCCTGGGAGAAGAGGATCGCTCATGTTTACACTAACCAGCAAGATCTCCAGATCCCTGCCTGCCATGCATGGAGCTGAGTCACCTCGCTCTGCCATGTCCGGGGGAAATTTCAGGAACTGTGCAGGGTGGCTCTGGACTGGTGGTGCTTGGCTCATCCACAAGATGGCTCGGGAGCAAGGGATGCTGTTGAATTACATGGTGATACCCAGTGAGTGATGAAGTGCTCTAGGAGCGAAGTGGGAGCTAGAAATAGGCATGATATAAGCTCCTTGGTGGTGTAGGTAGTTAATGAGGTGTGTTTGATAAGATGTGGCAAGAAAATCCATGAGCCATTGTAGTGGAAATCCCTCCAAAAAGCCTGATGCAATTTGGACTTAGTCACAGAAATGTCAGATTCAGTTCTCGTTCCTAATGGTTCCAGAGACGAACTTCATGCCTGAGCATTGTAATGATCTCTCACTACATCAAATCTGATGTATAAGGTAAATTAGAGAAATTTGTACCTAATCTACTTTCCAAGGAGTTTCACAAGCAACATATTATTCAACTCAGTACCCGATCAATGGAATGCTGACTTTGGCAGGCGAAATATGAATTGAATAAGAGGAAAGTTAACGCATGTTGAGAGCTCAGTATGACAGCAGCACCCATTCATCCATGGTATAAACTTATGGTTTTTAGTGGCTGGTATAAAATCATTTCTTCCTTCCTCCTGTTGAAACACAGGCAACAAAATTCAAAGGAAAGTATCCCAAAAGTACAGTGATCAGTTGCTCAAACTGAAATATTTTCCTTTCAGTCAGGATGACTGTTCCTGTAAAGGCTGCAATGTTGTTATGTTAAGTACATAATCATGTTTAAACCCTAAGGTGCCAAACTAGCCATTCTACTTACACAATAATGCATGATTAGCTGCAGGAGCAGTGGCATTGCCACAGGCCACTTCGCCTCTCCAGTTTATACCACCATTCAATTAGGACTAGGGCAATCTAGATCTTAACCCCAAACTGCCTCCCTTTCTGTTTCTATCCTTGCTCATCCAAAAATCATCCATCTTATTTCTGAAATGTATAATTAATTAAATGTATAATCGCCTCAGCACCATTCTGGGAGAAGGACTTCCAACTTTCCATTCCTTGCCAGCTGCAGTTCAGTTGTCAGCACCGGCTCCTCACATGCGGTTCTGAATTCAAGTCCTATTCCAATGTTTGATTACAAAATTCAATGCTGTCCTTCTGGTAGAGCACTGCTTAAGGGGGCCAGTTAAGTCCTTGTGTCTGCCTGGTGCTTTATTTTCAACTTGTTCTAACTCTCTCATACATATTTTCTTCAAATACCTAACCAAATTCCTTTTCAGCGATGCTCAATGATGCTTTCTTTAGAGAAGAGAAGGCTAAAGGTGAATCTGATTGAGGTGCATAAGATTATGAGGGGCATGGACAGGAAGGTTAGAAAGCAAATGTCCCCCTTAGTTGAAGGATCGCTAATGAGGGGGGCACAATTTTAAGTTGAAGTGGACTTGAGGAAAGCCTTTTTTTCACACAGTGTGTGGTGGGAACTTGGAATGCACTGCCTGGGAGTAGAGATAGAAAACTTCACAAATGTTAACAGGTATTTGGATGAGCATTTGAAATGTCAAGTCAAAGAGCAAGTGCTAGAAGGTGGGATTAGTGTAGATAGGTCAGCACAGACAAGTCAAAGGACCTTTAGGTACTGTCTGAATCCATGACTCTGAGGTGTTGTAATCAACAGATAATACTTTTAAAACTCTCTAAACAAGAATATTTCTATATATTTACCTTCTTTCTCTTCTGTAAAAATTCTACCTCATAATTCCATGAGATAAATTAAGAGGTGGAAGATTTAGGTGTCTATGTATGTTGCCTGGTGGAATAACTGGATGTGAGAATATAGAAAACACAAGCTGTCAGGATGTAAGGTTTATTAAATAGCTCACTGCTGTTTGGTAATGTAGTGATTGTAATGAGGTCAGCTAGGTGACCTCATACTATATGGGTTCCCTGATTGGGTCTGTTAATCTGGTCCAATCAGGGCGCCCCGGCTGACAGACATAAACAGGAAGGTCAGAGTTCTGCTCACTCTGAGAGCTGGTTCTGAGGGAGTTGGACCAATGTCAAGGACTTTCCATGTGTAATTAAAAGGTAAAAGCCAAAAGAACTGCAGGTGCTGGAAATCAGGCACAAGAACAAAGTTGCTGGAAAAGCTCAGCAGGTCTGGCAGCATCTGTGAAGGAGAAAACAGAGTTCACATTACGGGTCCGGTGACCCTTCCTCAATCCTGATCTGAGGAAGGGTCACTGGACCCAAAACGTTAACTGTTTTCTCCTTCACAGATGCTGCCAGACCTGCTGGGCTTTTCCAGCAACTTTGCTTTTGTTCCTGTAATTAAAAAGTGATGAGATACTGGCCAATGTGGAGTTATTTCAGGTAGTCTCATTTTCTTGCCTGATTTTCCCAGAAGTTCTGCCTCAGGGTTACCCAACAGCATTATACCCAAGAACTAGGAAAATCTGCTGGCATAATTAAAACAGCAATGTTAAAGGAAATTTAAAACTATAAATTTTAAACCATTTTTCATTTAACTTGGCAAATTACAGTGATTCATTGACATAATTGGCAGAGTAACTGTGGGGGTGGTCAGTTCCTGTGAAAAAGTTATTACTGAAAGTACAGGCCTTTGAGAATGATTAATTACTGTTGGCAATAAATACACTTTAGATTGTTCAGAGATTAAATTGGAATGAGTGTCTGAATAACTGCTTTCTCAACCCAAAGACTCAGTGTAGTATTTTACTTCTTGCTCATATCTGTGTCTACAAGGCTGAATAAAACCTTTTGACAAATTAGTTAATGGCATGTATCATAGAATCTTAGAATCCCTGTTTGGCCTATTGAGTCTACACTGACCATCTGAAGAGAATCCTACCCAGAATCACACCCCTACCCTATCCCTGCATTTCCCATGGACAAACCACCTGGCCCACATACCCTTGGACACTATGGGCAATTTAGCACAGCCAATCTACCTAACTTACACATCTCTAAGAAGTGGGAGGAGCACCCAGAGGAAAATCACACAGATGCAGTGACATTGTGCAAACTTCATACAGACAGTTACCCAAGGGTGGAATCGAGCATGGGTCCCCGGTGCTGTGAGGCAACAGTGCTAACCACTAAGCCACCATGTTATTCCCATGTATATGTATACCAAGAGACAGCTGTGTGAAAAAAAATACTCCTAACTAGGAATTGAGTGGAGGCTTTAAAATTACTTGTGGGTCGAAGGAGTTGTGTTATGTCAAACATGGAGCTGCTCATGGAACAGTCAGTGGTCTGGTCACTTATCGGTCAGACTTGCCCATCCAGATCAGTCAAAGTGGCGGTCAGTCCTGAAGATCTGTTCACTAACAGTCATGGGGGGAGTTGTCAGCTTGCACTGCTGCTGGAGGGAAGCTGGGGAACACAACTGTGGGGCCTGGAGGCAGCATGCAAGATGGGTAATAATTGTGAATGGGAGCAACTCAATAGAAGAGGTGAGGGGAGCGATAATGAATGATAGGGAATGGGAAAAGGCAGGAGGCGTGTTATTGACAGTCAGCATATCCTGGCTTCAATGGGGCTGAAATTGCATTGCCACATCTCGTGGGAAGACTCGATGTGCCCAGGTTTCAGCAGGTGAATTGTGGAAATGAGCTGTGAAATTATCGAGTAAAACAAAAAAATACGGATGCTGAAACACAAACAGAAAATGCAGGAGAAACTCAGCAGGACTGGCAGCATCTGTGGAGACAAGACAGAGTTAAAATTTCGAGTCAAGTAATTCTTCAGCAAAGCACAATAATTGAAATGCTCAAGTTGAGTGGGGATGTGGAGAGCGTGATTGACAAGGGAGTATGAAGATTTCAAGGGGGTCTCCTAGACTGAGAAGCTGAGTGTGTGACTCACTGAAGTGTGGCCACTGTTTCCTTGCATTGTGGCACTAATAACAAGTGAACATTGGGGTTAACAATGGCTGCCACCATGGCTGGAGTGGGCATGATAAGTGTTCCATTTGCTGAGTCAGGCAAAATGTGAGGAAGGCAATAACTTTAAACAGACAGACCACAGCGCAGGTGAAAGACACCCCTGAGCAATACCTACTGTATGTGACCCTTAGGGACTGACCTCAAACAGAAACAGAAGTTCCTGGAAAAGCTCAGCATGTCTAGCAGCATCTGTGAAGAGAAAACACAGCTAATGTTTAGGGTTCAGTGATCCTTCTTCAGAACATTCTATTTCTGTTTTTGTTTCTGATTTACAACATCCGCAGTTTTTCGGTTTTTATGTAGTTCAAATCCTGGCTCCAAGCTCTCTTGACCACTTCATGAGCATTGGGAATCACTGCCACTAATGGCTGTGATGTACAAGCAACACCTTACAATCTAGAAATATTCACTCTAGTTGCCAAGTAGCAAGCAACTTCCATATGCTTGTAATCTGCACATGATGTGTGCTTCTTCCTTTATACTTTCGGCCATAACATATCATGTAGCTAAGGATGGCTAGGCTTCATACCTTCATTCTTGTAGTTGCAGCTAAAATGCCATTCACACACACACTGATAATGAAAGTGAATATACATTTACAAATATGAGAAAGTACTTGCAATGGCGTTTCACCAGTGCCACTTATCTGTTCTCAGAAATCTCTACCTTCCTTTCCCTTCCTCTACATTTCAGTTCAGTCCCACGTTTTGCAGCTGAAGTGAATGACACTTGCCTTACAATGAACTCGATGGACTTTAGACTTCTAGTTGCCAATTTGTCCATGGACCCAGTCAGATGCTCATATTCCAGAAGGTTCTGGTGCAGGCAGCATTGATCGAGCCCTTCTTCGAATACGCCCAATGCTTCCAGCATTCCTGCTTGCTGCTTTTGCATCTGCCTGTGCATTTGAATGAAATTCTAAATGCTACAACACAGTGTGTTCTCTGGTGTGGAGATGCGCAGGTGCCTGACATCTGACAATGCTCTAAGTGCCAGTGACTCTGGGAGTTTCTCCCTTGGCCAACTACAGAGATATAGCAATGATGCGCTCACCAGCATGTTCCCCTAAAATGTTGGTGGCGAAAATACCCACCATGGTATCAGAGTTGCGGAGGGTGCAGGAGACAGCCTTACCAGTGCATCCTCTGAAGAAATCCATGCTCTCTCCCTCAGAGGAGGAAGAGGAGGAGGAGGAGAAAGTATCTTGCAGGGGCACCATCCTGGCAACTCTGATTATGCAGATGCAACTTGTACTTGCAGGAGATAAGAGAGAGTGCATCCTGAACAATGGGTGGTCATTCAGCTAAGTTAAGTATGCATTCAGAGTGATGGCAATGAGAGAGCAGCACAACGATGGACATTGGCTCTTCATTGTTTGCCAGGACTTGATGATTTTGGCATTACCACGTAGCACTCACAGCCCTCACTGGCCTAGGCCAGGATCCTCTCCTTGGCAGGGGTTGGGAAACCAAATGTCAGGTGACCGACCATCCATTGTGGCCGTCTTCACCCTTTGTGTGCCATTCATTCCTAGAGTGAGACGTCTTGAGGGACTGAGTGAGATGGAAGTGATTGGAACAGTGGTTAATGCTGGTGCATGTTGGGGGACAGTTTGCGAGGTGGCTTGAGCGAGTAGGCAGCACAGAGGCCATACAGGGTTATAGAGAAATTTGGAGGGGGAGGGATGCAGCTGGTGAGAGTGAGTGAAAGAAGATGTAGCTTGCGTAGACTTATATTGAGGTAGGTGCAATAGCAGGGACAGAGTGAACATGAGGAAGCAGAGTGAAGACAGTGGGACATAGCCTTGTAGAGTGCAAAAGGTGATTCTTACAGCATGCCTGCACAGCTCTCTGGGTTGTGGATATTGACCTGGGTGACAACTCAGATCAGGTTGGCAGGGTCAGGCATCATGGTCTCCTTTGTCAGTCCTGGAGTGAAGAGGACAACCTTCCTCCAAAACTCCTTGCCCACTAGACTTTCCAAACCCCTGTCTGCAAAGTGGGTGGCGTGTTGAGGGAAATTCACATGGATTGTGCAGTGAACTCCAGACCGCCTGCACTTGGCTTGGCACAGAAATGTGTTTGAATGATGGTTCCCCATCATGAATGCCAGGAGATGTTGGTAGTGGTGAGTATTTTGACCTCTGGCAAGATGGAGGATATAACAAGTGGGGTGTCATGCAGACATGGTGCATAGATAATGAGGTGAGTTTGGGAAGATAGCGTGAGAAGTCTTGCTAGGCCTTAGGGAGATAAACCCTTCATGAAACTCAACAAACTTTCAGTAAAATTCAACGCTTTGATTACTTTAGAACTGAGGTAGATAGATTCTTGAATAATCAAAGAAGTCAAACGTCATCAAGGGCAGGTATAAAAATGGAATTGAGGCTGTAGTTAGATCAGCCATGGTCTTACAGAATCATGAAGCAGGCTCAAAGTTGCTGAATGGTCTACTCCTGCTCCTAATTCCTACATTCACACGACAGGGAAGGATCAAATTGCTGACGTGACATAGAGCTCAAGGTTACAAATAAGTGTAGAGTTTGGTGTCTGGGCCTTGAGCTAGTTGTTTCTGATGAGGTAGTAGGAACTGTTGATGCTGGAGTCTGTGATAACAAGGTATAGAGCTGGATGAATGCAGCAGGCCAGGCAGCATCAGAGGAGCAGGAAAGCTGACGTTTCGGGTCTGGACTCTTCTTCTGTGTTCGGTGAAACTCTGTTCTTCCAGCTCCACACCTTGTTATCTTGTTTCTGATGAGATTCTGCTGCTAGGTTATGATAGCACCAAATGGAATTAATGCTAGTATGAGAAACGCACCTACAGTGGTCCACGTAATAGAGCACCAAGGTATTGCTTGGACAAGGTATGGTACAGCGGAAGTTGGAAAACATGAGATTAGTGATTAATTAACCTTTAACATGGTTAAGTTGGCACATGGCATGCTTGCCTTCATTCATCAAGGCATTGAGTAGAAAAGTTGACAAGAGTATGTTGCAGCTATAGAAGACTTTAGTTAGGTCATTTTTGGAATATTGTGCAGTTCTGTTCGCTACATTATAAGAAGAATGTGAAGGCTCTGAAGAGGGTGCAAAAGAGGAATTGAAAGACTGCACCTGTGATTGTAGGGCACTCACTCTGTAGAACGGTGGAGTGCTAACTTAGTCTCATTGCACTCTAGCATCAGAGTGGACACTGAACCTGAAATCCTGTAGTTCTGAGGAACCGTCACTGGACCTGAAAAGTTAACTCTGACTTGTCTTCATAGATGCTGCCAGACCTGCTGAGCTTTTCCAGTAACTACTACTTTTTGGTTTCTGAAACCTTGTAACTCTGAGGCCAGAGTACTGACCACTGAACAATGCTCAACACTGCGTTCTGAAGAAGCGTCATACCAGATTCGAAACATTAACTCTGCTCCTGTCTCCATGGTTACTGCCTGAGTTTCTTCAGCATTCTCCATGCTTGATACTGAAATATCTGACAGTCTTCCAGTCTGGACATAGTGGAAAACAACATTTACCAAATCATATCATAAGCAGCACTTACCAAACAGGCAAATTAGTCTGCTTGTACCCATACTAGTGTTTGTAGTCCACACAATTATCCTCTCATCACTTTTCATCTAACTAGTTTACGTATCCTTCTATTCCTTTCTCCTTGATGTACTTGCTAATTTTCTCTTACATTTTCACGTCAATTCCATGGTGGCAAGGCGCACTTTCTAGCAATTCTCAAAGTTTCACTTCAGTTCTTTGCTGAATGGAATAATACCTTTCTTTATAGGTTTCAGGCTTGGACTCCCAACGATCATCACAAAGATGCCATAATGAAGGGAATGTGAGCTTGTTTTTGTAGGTGACTGTGTGAAGGTCCCTTGCTAGGAAGATGATCATCTATTAATAGATTATAGGAATAAATTGGTGGTAGGAGGAAGACACTGATGTGATACATTGGACATCCAATAAGATATTTATTTATAGGCATCTGGATGGGTATATGAATAGGAAGGGTTTAGAAGAAGATGAGCCAAATGCTGGCAACTGGGACGAGATTGATTGAGGATATCTGGTTGGCATGGACAAGTTGGATCACAGGGTCTGTTTCCACGCTGTACAGCTCTCTGCTTCCATTAATTTTGAGCCTATATTTGTCCTTTACGATGATGCCAATGATAACAATTATTAGGGGTCTGTGAGGAATGGGGTCAGGGAAGCTGTAAGCATAAATGAAGGCATATTGTAATTATCAATCTCGGTCTCATGATAACTTTCCATGGAAGAGTATAATCAGGAAATCTATATTGGTTCATTCAGTTTAATAGCCACTTTTATATTCACCTGTAGTTTTTATTTGATTTGGTTTTTCCAAGAAAAGGAGATGCATCCATAATCATCATCATTTGTAACTTACATTGTGCTGTGTTTTTGAATACAGTGCATGTTTCCAATACAGCCTGATGTAACTGAAATTTGATCTTACAAGTGACTTTTGAGGGAACTATTTTGTTAAAGGATCCTCAACGCTCTAGCATTGTTGGTACAATGAGTCACTGATTACTCCATCTGAGCCACAACCCGAGAATCATTTGGTCAAAGGTTGGGTGCCTAACACACCTTCCTGCTCCTGGGTCCACCCTCATAATATAGCAGGCAATCAGGCACCGAAATTGAAGGCCTGCCACTGTACTTAAATAAATAATGAAATAGGCTCATTAATAAACCTATTGGCCTGAACAATGAGTCAGATGGGAGTGCGCAGGCTAGTTGGCCAGTTTTAAATGAACTCAATCCATCTCCTCTGTTCTTATACATTGGACAGTAGAAGGTTGGTGAGAGCAGGAAGGTGGGTTATTTCATTAAATTTGATGAAAGGAATAGAGGGAAGGACTTACATCTTTTGGATAGTGTGCTGTGTAGATTGGGGACCTCTCACTTATAACACCACTTCCTTGTGCCTGGAATCCAAAACACCTACAATTCATTTAACTGAACATAGATCTCAAAAGGCGTGTCTATGTTGACAAAAAATGCTGGAGATCACAATGGGTCAGGCAGCATTCATTGAGAGAAAGCAAGCTAATGTTTTGAGTCTAGATGACTCTTTGGAGTTGGCTGAAAAGTCATCTAGACGTGAAATGTTAGTTTATTCTCACTCCATGGATGCTGTCTGACCCACTGTGGTCTCCAGCATTTGTTGTTTTCAGTACAGATTCCAGCATCTGCAATAATTTGCTCCTACGTTAATGTCAGAGAGGGTGAAACTTTGGACATCACTGTTAGTCCTCTAGATCCTTAGCGATGAAACCATGCTGCAGCTGGGAGAGAATGTTCCCACTGCAGGTGACAGCAGCAATAATCTTTGAATGGCATCATAGCTCAGTGCTTATCCCTGCTTCCTCATAGAACAAGGGGCCTGGGTTCACTTCCACCCCCAGGTGACTGTGTGGAGTTTGCATGTTCTCCCTGTGCCTGCGTGGGTTTACTCTGGGTCCTCCAGTTTCCTCCTACAGTCCAAAAATATGCAGGATAGGTGGATTGGCCATGCTAACTTGCCCATAGTGCCCAAGGATGTGCAGGCTAGGTGGGTGAGGCATGGGAAATGTAGTGTCAGGGTGATCCAGGTGGGATTCCCTCTGGAGGGTCAGAGTGGACTCAATAGGCTGAATAGCCTGCTTCCACATAGTGTCCACAGGTCTTTCTATAAATCTCATTACTTAAAAAATAGTCAGCGATCACTGATGCACTCACAAAACTTACTCCCTCTCTGAATGCAAGTGTTTATCTGCTTGGCTCAATCTGTATGAAAGTTAAATTCTTCCTTTAAAACCACTCCCTGTCTGCATACATGCTTTTCTATTGCTTGTATTTAGAGAATCTAACACTTCAGAGTTGATATACACAACTCCCAATACAATATAATGTCTGTCTATTTCTTAATTCTACCCAAATAACCTGTTTATCTCTCGATATAGCCTCTCTATAATGTGGTGCCAGTTGATGTTACTGCTGGGCGAGTAAGATCCCAGAATAAGACCACAACTTATTGAACTTTTTTATTTAAACATAGCCATCATTCATTGACACATAAACAAACATGGCTGCAGATTTTCTTCAATGGTAAAACAGAAGTGTACTGCATGAAAAAGAAAGCACATTATGATAAAATAACCAAGCTATCTAAATATAGAACACATTCTAAAAGCTCTTAAAGCAGACAGCAAGACAAAGTCTCCTCTATTCTCAATACTATCACTTTATTGCATCAAATCCAGAAAAATCAGCCCTCTATCTCAGACCTATAAATTCAACTCAACTGAATCTTCACAGTTCCTTCCTATGAAATATTTCTTACACGTACACTCACAAAACTGAGATTTAGATTCTTCAGCTTTTGATAATCTTCAGATTTGTAACCAAACAGTTCTGGTCTGTAAGTTTCACAAGCTAACTTTCTACTAAACTACTTATTTCCTTGAACTGTCCTGATGAAGGGTTTCAGCCTGAAACGCTAACTTTCCTGCTCCTTGGATGCTCTCTGACCTACTGTGCTTTTCCAGCTCCACATTGACTGACTCCAGCTTCCAGCATCTGCGGTCCTTACTGTCTCCAAGTCAATGTTGGTTTCTTCTTGGATTTCAACCAGTTGAGGTTGAACAAGTTTGCCCTCCATCCTGTAGACAATGTCTACACCACTGGGGAGTTTGTTCATGAGAAAATAAAGAATGATGACGATGAAGGTGAAGTAAAGGGTGGGTGTGATGACATATTCCTGCTTGAACCCTGTCTTGGCATCAAAAAATTCTGACACATTACCATCGGTGAGGACCATCACTGATATCTTGCCGTGGAGGAGATGGAGCATGTTGATGAATTTCACTACACAGCTGGCCTTTGACTGGTTCTTCTTGATTGACAGAGTCAAAAGTCTCGGTCAGGGCGATGGGATGCCATGCAGAGTGGTTGGTGCTGCTCCTGGCATTTTTTTTGAAACTGTCGAGACGTGAGAGTCATGTCCATTATTCCACAGTTTTGTCGGAAGCCACACTGGCTTTCATAAAGGATTTCCTCAGAGACTTGGAGAAAGAGTTACATGAGGATTCAAAGTAATGATCTACCAAGCAATGGTAGCTTCTGTAACCCATCTTATCTTCTTTTTAAAAAAGTGGCAATGGCTGCATCCCTGAGATCGGCAGGGATTTCATCACTGCCCCAGAATTTCGGGAGTAGATGATGGATATTGTTAGGAGTTTATTGTATTTTATTTGAAAAATAAACTGGAAAGTGGAAATATCCTGTGTTGCAGAGAATGAACTTTTTTTTAACAAGCCAAAGTAGAACTGCAGGGTGTTCATTTATTACTTAAGCAAGAGCGTATAACTTTTTGCAGAAGATGGATTTGATTCTTTTGTGTTCTGGTTGGAGGCAGGTGTCTTTGGATTTGGTTTTAAGTTTTAGTTTGTGACAGAATTGATAGAAGGGAACATTTGACCACAAGAACATCAGATCTCTCTCTTTCTCCATTTCCCCCACATGAGTGCAAGAAAGCCAGCATTTTTAAAAAAAGGAGAACTTCTCATTCAAAATCCTGGAATTCCTTCCTTCTGGCGTTGTCATGGTGTGGACTAAACGACTGAGGGGTCTATTCCTATTCCTGTGTGTATGACATGAGAAAAGGCTTTTTTGTGTTTAAACAGTGAGCAATTAACATATGGAATACACAGCCCTCAAGTATGATGGAGCCAGACTGAATCCTGGTTCCAAAGGGAATTGGGGTAATTAACTGAAAGAAAAACATTTTCAGTGCTTCAGGGAAAAGACAAGTGAGTGGAACTCATTGAATATCTCTTACAGTGAGCTAGTATGGACACAATGGACCAAAATCCCTTCTTCTGTACTATAAATATTTTATGATCCTGTGCTTCTAAGAATCAAGAGAAAAGAGCTGGCAGATAGAATGGGATGCTGTTAAGTCTATTGACAGACCTCTCAAGTCCCAAAACAAATTTTAACTGGTCTACAAGCACTGACATGGATGTGGAATATTTATTTTGGAAAAGAAACTGCAATAGTTGAGAATTAAAGTGCTTCCTTTTCTTCGGTACTTGTCAGTACACAGAAAAACAAGGTTTCTTTTTAACTTGTTGAACAAAAACTAAAACTCCTTTAAGAGAATTACTCTTCCCATTGTGGAGAGAGCGATTTTAACATCTGTGAGATGTAATCAGAAATATTTTTCTTGCTGTAATTTTGTGTTTTATTGAGTATCAGTATCAAAGCTCGACTTGTGTCTGACTCAAGTCGACCTGACAGTGAAAAGTTAAGATTATTTAAACTTGGCAGCTGTAGAGAGTTAGCAAACAACTTGGCACAAAAGTTGCTGGCAGGAACTACTTCAGTTATGCACTGCTGATTTGTGACAGTGGTTTATATAATTACATTAAACACAGACTGAAATCCTGAGGGTGGATGTGCAGATTAATATCCTGGTATATTTCAATGACCAGGTTAATTAAAACTTTATGGTTTCCTCGAAGTATAAACACATATTTATTTTTTATCATTTGACTCCGCGGTCTAAATCTAATTTGGCAAAGCCTGGGTTAGGTTGGGTTTTCCAGATGGTTTCTCACTGTAAGGCCTAGCAGGACTTCTTGATTTATCTGACCAATCTAACCATGTTAATTTGCACACTACCTTGCCTCCTATCATTCCTGGAGTAGCTTGGAAGAATGAATATTTTCTGAACCACGAGGATCATTTGATCCTGCAGTGCAATGCCACATTTTCACACGGCACATCATTGACACGGCTGATGCTCCCTCACACAAGGAACTCATGTTCTCTTGCTGTTTAACCACCAGGCCACACACCTTACCTTTCCTCAGCTACATTCAGTCTGAACAACCTCTCCAAGTCAACGGTACTCTGTTTCCATGCCTACTCTAGACCTGTACTTTGTCATTGTCCATGAGAGGAACATTATACACAAACAAACAATCAGATAAATACTAACACAAAGGTGGTCTTTCTTTTTATATGAAAGAAAGGTTATCAGGAATGAAGCCCACAGAGGCTAAACTTTGCCCCCATGTGCCAACTTGATTTTGCCATTGTGACCAAACAGTTTTACGGAAAGCAGATCGATGACCTTTCCCACTCTGCCAGCATAAGTGCCACTTTTTTCTTTCCCTACTTCACACTCACTCTACCTCTACCGTTGTACTCATCTCTTATCAAGTCTCATGCTCTACCACTCTTACAATTGTCTGCAACAATGTTCCTCTGTCATTGCCCTCCACCCCAACTAGCACATCCTAAACCCTGTATGCCTTTTATGCAGTTTCCTCAGTTGCTCAGGAAGCTTTCGTACCTGCACCAACAGTAATGACTACACCACCCACTTTTGATTACCCTCATACATGCCACTCTCTCATTTCAGGAGGAAAACAGTCCCCAACAAAGAGTCAACTTGTTTGGTAGGCTCCCTTTATACGGAGACAATCCTGACCCTAACCAGCCCAAACAGCTGATTGACTGCCCAATCCTCAGTTCTGGGATGAGAGACTGTCCTTTTCTTACAATGTGACGGAAGACTAGTACCCTTGACTGATTGAGGTCTGCTGACAACTGTGACAAGTTTCTTGGCTTTGTGTCTGTGCTAAATAGCATAGTAACACAGTAATACTGCCAGCCTAATATCACTGGTTGAGGAGCACAATGCCAAAAGGTGAGGCAGGGATGCTGTGAGCTTCCAGATAGACTCAAAATGAGTGAGCACTCAGAGGGTAAGCAAGCAGCTTGAAGCTACAACCTGGTGTATTCCATGAGCTATTTGCCTGTCCCTGAGTGCAAAGTGTCTTTTGCTGCAATATAATAATGACAGGTGCCATTTCTTCCCAAGATGCAGTACTGAAATGCAGAAACATCCTGTAAGAAAATCGGAGATATGCCCTGAAGATACTTAGAGCCTGGCACAGGTCAGATACCAATGTCTATGGATGTGGGGGGCATATAGTCAGAAACAATGAAGCATGCTATAAAATAGTGGTATCTGATGTCCAAGAGGTGAGCTAAGGTTGTCAGGGATACACAGATTCTGCTAGACCTGCTGAGCTCCTCCAGCAATTTCTGTTTTTGCTTGTTTAAGATCTCTAGCATCCACAGATCTTTGTTTTATTTTATTATATCATCGCCAGGCACCCAGTCTGATTTCCATGTTAGGAATGTTGATGTCCAGCTTACTTGTTTCAGTTAGTAGGATAGGAAGCTGTACATAGTTAAAAGTAGATTCGCAGGCAGACAGGGTAATGAAGAAAGCAGCTGGTATGCTTGCCTTTATTGGCCAGTGCATTGAGAAGAGGAGTTGGGAGGTCATGTTGCAGCTGTACAGGACTTTGGTGAGGCCACTTTGGAATACTGCATTCAATTCTGGTCTCCCTGATATAGGAAGGATGTGAAACTTGAAAGGGTTCAGAAAAGAAATGCTGCCAGGGCTGGATACTTTGAGGTGTAGGGAAAGGCTGAACAGGCTGTAACTATATTCCCCTAAGCGCATGAGGCTGAGGGGTGACTTTGTAGAAGTTTATAAAATCATGAGGGTCATGGATAGGCTGAATAGTCAAGGTCTTTTCCCCAGGGTAAGAGAGTCCAAAACTAAAATGCTTAAGTTTAAGGTGAGGGGGAAAGATTTAAAAGGGATTTAAGGGGTGACATTTTCACAGAGGGTGATGTGCGTATGGAATGAGCTGCCAGAGGAAGTGATGGAGGCTGGTACAATTACAGCATTTAAAAGGCATCTGGATGAGTACATGAATAGGTAAGGTTTAGAGGGATATAGGCCAGCGGCTAGCAAATGGGATGGGATTAACTTAGGATTTCTGGTTGGCGTGGATGAGTTGAAGCAAGGGGTCTGTTTCCGTGCTGTACATCACTATGACTCTAGCTAATAAAGTGAAAAACAAGAAATAATCCCCCTTTATCGGCAACATACCACTGCTGAGTGAGAATCTCACCTCAACACCCTGAACTTTAGTTTAAAGGTGCAATGGATTGCTCCTGCCATTGAGATAGGTCTCATTGGATATCTCGTGTGATCCTGTCAAGTTTGTAACATAGCTTATGTCAGTTAGATGCCAGTGCAATTTAGGTCATTTTTGCTGCAGTTGCTTCAGTGACTTGGTGTTGACATTAGTGAATTCACCAGTGAAGGTGTCACTAGCAGAGATAATGGCCTCGTGTTATTAATCCAGAGGCCCAGCTGGTGCATTGGGGAACTGGGTTTAAATCTTGCCAGGACCTATGGTGGAATTTGAATTCAATAAGATGAAAACCTGAAGCCGTGTTCAATTGTTGGGAAAAGAACCCATCTGATTCACGAGTGTCTTTTAGGGAAGGAAGTTGCCATCCTAGAGCGGCACGGTGGCTCAGCGGTTAGCACTGCAGCCGTACAGAACCAGGGACCCGGCTTTGATTCCAGCCTCGGGTGACTGCCTAGAGTTTGCACATTCTCCCCGTGTCTGCATGGGTTTCCTCCGGGTGCTCCGGTTTCCTCCCACAGTCCAAAGATGTGCAGGCTAGGTGGATTGGCCGTGTTAAATTGCCCATAGTGTTCAGGGGTGTGTGGGTTACAGGGGGCTGGGTCTGGGTGGGATGCTTCAAGGGGCGGTGGGGGCTTGTTGGGCCAAAGGGCCTGTTTCCACACTGTAGATAATCTAATCTAATCTACCTGGCCGACACATGACTCCAGACCCACAGCAATGTGGTTGACTCTTAACCGCCCTTGAAAAGGGCAGTAAAATTTTGGCCTATCCAGAGATGCTCTCATCTCATGAATGAATTTCAAAAAATTAACAGATGAGCACTTTCTGCAAATGCATGTCATTTTGTACATATGACAAATGTCTGACATGCCTGCAGAATTTGCATTGGCTATGTGATACAGTTGGATGGATATCAGACTAAGCCCTAAAAGAAGCAGAGGTGAAATTATTCATGAGGAAGACTAGAGTTTTAAAGGGCTTTGTGACTAAGATAGATGCATAAGAGCCAGAGTTGAATCTTTCATTTAGTGTGCAAATGATTTGTTTATAATCCATCACAATTTGCCTGCTAATTCATGTTTAACTTGTATTGAATCTGTGTGCCAGAGTACAGCTGGTTACAAGAATATTATTTAGTGTTTGCTTTGTTTGGACTCTTGAACTGTAAAAGGTTTTTTGAATTACTGATGCAACCTTGAGGTTTTTTTTATTAGGTCTGATAGTGATGTTTATTTTAAAAAGTTACTGGGGGTTTACTAAGCTCATAACAGAGTTCAAAAGAGAATAAGATTGATAAGTATGAAACCAGTAGTGCCCTCAATTTAATTGGTTTCCTCATGGACATGCTTGTTTGAAATTGTCTCCAGAAGCATGTGTGGTGTGCATTGACAGGGGACAGTTTTAATTCTTTGGCCATCACTAACTTGATATTACAACTTAGTTTGATCTAAAATTTGACTGCTTTGGTCTCAGCTCAGCACTTCAAATTAAATCTCATTGAAAAAAAAATGTTCTTTTCCGCAGTGTCCTTCACAACTTACACTTTCCCAATGTGTGGTAAAGTTAATGAAGCATTTTTGAAACGCTGTGGCTGCATTAATAGATTAATACATAAACTTAGCGCCAGATCTGTGCACAGACAGATCTTCTGAACTGCAATATGATAATGACTAGTTAATTTGTTTCAACAATGTGGGCTAAGGAATAAAAATTGGCCCAGACATTTGAGTGAACATTATTTCAAGTGAAGAAAGATTTCAAATTAATCTTCATCCAGATATTTCTCATATTTCCAGCATGCACTTTCATCCCTATAACCATTAGGATCTCTGAAGGTGAAACGGAATTGAAAGCAATATAGTCGCTGAAGCGCAATGAATAATTGCATGTCAGAATCAGTTTATATTGAGTTTCACATTTATCCAAGTAGGTTTACATTAATTTAATTATAAGCAGATGTCTAAGGTTTAGTGTAATATATTTTCCAATGTGTCATTACAGCATAGCCTTTTTCAACTTTTGCATGTTATCAACTCATTTCCAATGTGTTGACCAGACTTGTTTTGCAAAATGCATTTTAACATTATACTTTAAAAATCAGATCCCATATCTTTTTATTAATACTGGTGTTTTGTGAGGATTATTTTTGGTGAATCTAATGCTGTGGTAGAAGTTTCTTTTATACTCGTTCACAGGATGAGGGTGTCACTGGCCAGGCTAGCATTTATTGCCCATCCCTAATTGCCCAGAGAGCAGTTAAGAGTCAACCACATTGTTGTGAGTTTGGAGTCACACATAGGCTAGACAGGTTAAGATAGCAGCTTTCTCGTGTAAAAAGCATAAGTGAATCAGATGGGTCTTCCTAACAATTGACAACAAATTTGTGGCCATCATTAGACTCTTAATTCCAGAAATTCATAGAATTCAAATTTAGTAGCTGCCATGATGAGATTCAGACCTGGGTCTCAAAGCATTACCTGTGTCTCTGAATTAACAGCTTAGTGATAATACAACCAGGCTATTATTCCCCATGAAGGGGCATAAGTTAATTTTTGAGGATATCACTGTAGAGACAAGGCCTTTTACCAAGAATAAATATTTGTTTCCACAAGTCACTCGAACCCTGAAAGAATTTCTCACTCAGCATTGGTACAAATTAACCATTTTACACACTTTCTTATACCAAGAAGACTGATGTTTTAGGGGCAAATAATGGATAGTATTGAATTGCCTCTTGCCATGAGTTCTTGGGGTTAATGTAATGCTCTCCCAAGACATGAGATTGGCATGGGAAGTGGGGAACCATTTGATCAGGTGGGACGATGCAGGTTGGGAAACTCTTGCCTCCCCAACTTCTCCTGATTATATTGGTGATGGGAGGCGTATGGCCGTCCTCTCTGCCCCCCGAATATGAATTGAGGCTTCTAAGGGGATCAATTACTGCCTATTGAAGGTCTCACCCTTGGTAACTTTGCTTGGGTTTCCAAAGTATAGGTGTGAACTATGGTTGACAGACATCAGAGACTGAAGTTTGGTTAGTTAGAGTCCAATCACATACTTTTCTCAGATT
Organism: Stegostoma tigrinum; assembly: GCF_030684315.1. Lineage (NCBI taxonomy): Eukaryota > Metazoa > Chordata > Chondrichthyes > Orectolobiformes > Stegostomatidae > Stegostoma > Stegostoma tigrinum. The sequence continues at coordinate 65,650,341 of NC_081367.1, read as the reverse complement.
TTTACTCCAATCACAATTTACAAAAATCCAACACCCATGTGCTATAGGTAGACCCACAATGCCATTCAGGAGGTTCTTCCCCTATTTTCTCCCATCTGACTATTTGATCCTCATACAAACAGTTTGAAAAAGAAAACAACTTGTTGAGATACAGGGCAGATGCAACTTAGAACCCACACCTGTGCTATTATGGATGTGTCAAATTTGTGTCCTTCTTTGTCCTTATGTATTGAGGCCAGTGACACCAAGAGACATGACCAATTCTCACTGGTCTTGATATGCACTGGGACAATACACCCACAATAGCTCAAGCCAAACAGAGACATGCCAGGGAATTCCTGGAGACCCGGCATTCCAATTGGAACTCCACCAACAAACATATTGAACTGGACCCAATATACAAACCACTGAAAAACAGAACCGGAAGTGATGCCAACGACTCCAGCAAACCGAGGCATATAAATAACAAGCAGGACAGAGCACCAACGCTTCACTGGAGGCGCGCTAACGATGTTACCTAGCAGGGTGACGAAGCGTCTGAAATTAAACACACCGGCTTGGTGAGCAAGTCGACAGCCTCATCCACTACTCGAGCGACAAATCTTCTCAAAAAACTTTAACATTAGGTCACCATCCAGGAAGCGAAGTGGCCAATGCGGATGCTCTGAGCTGCCTCCCATTGTCTGATACTCCAGCAGTGGTAGCTCCCCTGGACGAGTCCGTTTTGGTTATAAACTTCCTGGAAACCCTTCCAGTCATCACAGATAATATCTGACTGTGGGCACAAAAAGATCCTGTCCTATTGAGACTAAAACAGCTGGTGGTGATGGGGGATCCAGAAGAGCCATCACAACCTGGATTGAAACCTTTCTGGACCCCAGATCACAGCAGAGGACAGCATGTTACTGAAGGGAGTCAGGGTGATTCTCTAGACTAAAGGTCATCGTCAGATATTGGCTAAACTCCTCCACGCTCTCCCAGGGGTTCCCAAGATGAAGATGCTGGCACGAAGCTCTGACTGGTGGCCAAGGTTGGATGCTGACAGAGCTGCATTGGTGGGGCAGTGCCCAGAGTTACAACAAGGACAAAAATTGCCACCAGCTGTCCCTCATATTCACAGCAATGGCAGGTCAACTCTGGGCTCGGTTGCATGTCGACTACATTGGTCCTTTTTTGGGCTTAATGTTCCTGGTTACTGGGGATGCCAGGAAGTGTTGGTCATGGACAATGGGGCCTGGAGGGAATTTGAATATTTCCTGAAGTCAAATGGCATTCGTCACATAAGGACAGATCCATGCCACCTATCGTCCAATGATCTCGTTGAAAGAGCAATCCAGATGTTGAAGGCAGGCTTAAAGAAGCAGCCCACGGCAGTATTTGATGCCAGACTGTCCTGGTTCCTGTTTAATTATAGGACCAACCCACACCCCACCAACCACAGGGATTGCTCCAGCATAGTTGCTGATAGGGAGAAGACTCCACACCAGGTTAAACTTGATATTCCCAGACCTGGGGGGAGGGGGCAGTGGGGGGAGGGTGGAATGGCAGCACGAATGTCAGTGTGGGCAACATATCTCCTCTGAGCGAGACAGACAATTTAATTCGGTGGATGAAGTTTGGTGTCAAAACCATGGAAGTGGCCCTGCATGGGTATGAGGTGAGGTTAACGTGAGATCAGATCCTGTGACTTACAAAGGGCAGGCAGGTGATACAGTCTTGAAGAAACATGTGAATCACCTGAGAGCCATTCCCTCGTAAATGGGGAAGGAGCAAAACCTACCTGGCCCCTCAGAACAGTCAGAAGGCCTGGCAGAATCTGCAGGTTCTCCCCTTCCATCGAGTGTTGAGTAAACCTCAGGGTCTGAGATGGATGCAGCCTCAGTACCATTACCGCTGTGAGAAGAGGAGGAAACTCTCCTAAGATGCGAGCTATGGTCCACTACAAGTGCCCGTGTCAGAGTCTAAATCAGTGGAACCAGACCTGGGGTGAAAATGTTGCAGAGAAGGCAACAAGCCAAAGACCAGGCCTACATTCAAGGACTTGGTGGGCAGGAATGCAGTGATTGGAACCAAATAAAACTCATCAACTATGAGATCTTTGATTGGGGTTGTTAACCTGGACCAATCAGGAAAGCCCTAGCTGATCAATATAGACAGGAGATTTGGAATCTCCTCAGTTCATGGGCACTGACTGTGAGCTGGCTGGGCCACTGTCAATATACTGTGCACAAGTAAATAAAGGGGGGGGGGCTTGGTGATGGGATACCAGCCTCTGTGCAGTTATTTCAAGGGGGAAATACAGAAAGTGGACGTGAGGAATATCAGATCAACCATGATTCTATTGAATAGAGAATGAGGCTAGAGGACCCAAATGGCCTACCTCTGCTCCTACCTTATAATGAAAACATCTTTTCATTTATCTGCTAGATTCAATTTACCAGCTTACTGTCACCCCCACTTACGCAGTGGACCCACCACCCAATTCACAATCTTCCATTGACTAAACTCTCTTCTTGTCCTGCCCTGCTGTCTCTCCAATCAGTTTCCCCTTCCTCTTTTATTCACAGGCTACAGTCTACATTCTCCCCTCTGAGCTCCCATGTCTGAAGGTTGAGATCCCTCTTGCCCCCACACACCCTCATCCTCAGTCCCTCCTGACTTCCACTTTCCACTCTTTTCCGATGCAGTCAATCCTTCCTTCCCTCCACTCCAACCTTCTGATGTAACACCACACTGAAAGTTAGCCAAGCCTTTAATCTGGCTGTTTGTAACCAGAAGGAAAAAGGACAAGTGAGTATTATTCCGATTCTGTAATTTAAATTGGCAGGATCCAAGGAAAACCTTTTCTTTGGAGTTTCCCAACTGTAGAACAATACCCGCCATTAATCTCTTGCCAGCTTCAATTAATATCTGGGTCTTTGCATTTCACAAATATTTGGTAGTTATATGGCAGTATATCTTTAATGCAACACAGTTGAAGGTTATTCCTTTGTTGGCATGATATGAAGCTGATTACTCAATGTTGGCATTGAGTTTTGATTTGGCATAAAGAGCACTATCCTTGCGCTGCTTAAAGCTGGGCTGGAGTCCATCTCAAGCAGAGATGGATGCTTATCTTAATTCTATAGGATTCCAGGCTTGGGTTTTGTCTGCTATGGGACCACGGTAAATGTTTAGTGAATTGCATTGCTTACAGCAAAGGCTAAGGCCCCAACAACATTCCAGCAGTAGTCCTAAAAACTTGTGCTCCCACATTAGCTGCATCCCTATTTAGTGTTCCACCACAGCTACATGACACACAACAATGTGGAAAATTGCCTAGGTATGTTCCAACTATAAAATGCGTCATACGTCTAAACTGGTCCATCAATTTGTTCTTGATCACTAACAAAGTCATGAGCAGTATTGTCAATGTTACCTACATCACAATATCAATGTTCAGTTTAGGTGCAACAGGAGCACTGGGCTCCGGAGTTCATTACTTGCTCCAAACATGAGCAACAGAACTGAACTCCAAGGATGTGTCTGCCTGAGAGTGTCCTTGATGTCAAGTTAACATTTGACTGAGTGTGATATCAAGCAGCACTAGTAAAATTGGAGTCAATGAGAATTGCAAGAAATCTTTCCATTGGTTGGACTTGTATCTATCACAAAGCAAAATAGTTCTGGTTGTAGAGGGCAATTATTGCTCCTCAAGGATCTTGCTGATGCAATTCCTCAGGGCAGTATCCCCGAAACATCAGCTTTCCTGCTCCTCTGCTGCTGCTTGGCCTACTGTGTTCATCCAGCTCTACACTTTGTTATCCTAAGTGTCTTCAGTTGCTTTGCTAAATAAGCTTCTCCCCATACACAAGCAGAAATGGGGATATTTGCCAATAATTGCACAATGTTCAGCATCGATCTTGACTCAAGACATAATGAAGTAGTCAGTGTCTGTTTTGCAGTAAGATCAGTGTAACTTTTAGACTTGGGCCTATAAATTGCTGGTAATATTTGTGCCCCCATGTGCCCAGATAATGAACCATTGCAAACACGAGAGAACCTAACCATCTGCCCTTGACCTTAAGTGGCATTACCATCCAGGAATTCCTCCAGGATTAACATCCTGGGTTGTTACTATTAAGATTTGTTTATACAAGCACACGGACACACACACACACACACACACACACACACACACACACACACACACACACACACACACACACACACACACACAATGTTGCAGTTGGGTCTAGTTTTAAGAGTCTTTTTTAGTTGAACTGCAGAAGATTGGAACCCTGGATACAGATTCTAGTGCTGTATGCCTGGAATAAGCTATGAGGAGAGGCAGGATTAGCTTGGGCTGTTATCTTTGGAGGTGAGAATGTTGAGGGGGCACCCAATAGAGACACCTCTATATAAAATGATGATGGGCTTGGGCGGGGTGGGTAGAAAGCAACTGTTAACCTTAGTTGAAGTGTCAATAACAAGAGGGAATAATCTTAAGGAGAAAGGCAAGGGGCTCAGAGGGGATTTGAGGAAAACCTTTTTACCCAGAAGTTGGTGGGTGCTTGGAATGCACAGCCTATGAAGTACAATATGAGGGGGTGAGTATAAAAGTGGAGCAGTGAAAAAATTCTGTGCCATAACAAAATATCCACGTACCAATTAAGAGAAGAAATAGCTCACTTGCCCCCTCCATTGCTCCACCAATCAATTAAGTTGTGACTGATCTGATACTTCACATTCCCATCTACCCTGATAACCTTTCACAAGCTTAGTAAGCCTCTATCTACCACAGTTTTAAAAATTTTCAAAACTTGGCTTTCACTCTCTATGTGGGAAAAATCTTCCAAAGACTCACGACCTTTGATAAAAATTTTCCTCATCTCTGAATTCAGTGGGTGACACCTTATATTTAAAGCATAATTCACTTCTTGCACTGTGGAAAATAAAAGCCGAAAGAACTGTGGATGCTGTAAATCAGAAATGTCTTATGCTCTCATGTCTCATATCTCAAGCTGTGGATGTGCGTCCATTATTTGACATCCCAGCATGATCAACTGCATTTTCAATTTGAACATTTCATTCCAGGCTGAAGCTTCTTGAGTTGAGTAAAATTCCATCTGTCTGATCAGAGTCATTGTCATTTCTTCAGTCTCTTGCACCATTTTGAAGATCGTTTAATCCCATTTCAGACAAATCATTGCACAATGATATTTAACGTGGCAGATAAACACAGAGAATAGGAGCAGGCGTAGGCCCCTCTACCTTTCGAGCCTGTCCCACCATTCAATATGGCCACGGCTGATCATTCACCTTAGTTACATAAACCATGTGTTGGCCCCCAGACATTCCAGCATTCATTTTTTAGTTATACTTTCCCAGTTCCTGTCGTCTGCGATACTTGCCAAAGTTGTGTCTATCCTCACTCCTTCTGGATGTGATCCTTCATCCAATATTAACACTTGGGGCCCATATCTGGGCGATCCCATAGTGCAGCTATCATTAAATCCTCCACTTTCTGCATTGCTGATGAACATCCTATCCATTGATGCTGTGAAAGCTGAGGGAAACAAAAGTTTTCACAGAAATTCTTTCGTACCTCTGACGTCTGTTCCAAAAGTTGGTTTCTATCTGAAATTCCAGTTGGAGAACAGTGAAGAATTCACAATGTTGCCAATCATGGCGCCATCTTAGTTATAAACCCTTGGATAAAAAGTAGAAAAGTAAAGAAATAAGTTCAATATTACAGTTCATGTTGTTATGAAGTAACAAATAAGAAATAAAGTTAAAAGTTCCAAATTTACATTCCTTCTTTAGCCATGGGCTCACAGTCACTGCACACTGGGCTTTCCCCATAAGGGCTCAATTCTACCCCCGTGCTGAGCTCGATCTCTCGATCCCCACACCTCCACGCTGCCACCTTACCGCTGACTGACAGCTGGGGTCACCAGTTGCTTCGCCACAGGCTGCCAGAAGCCCACTTTAGTGCCACACAGGGTCTCCAGCCGCTTCCACTCCCTAGTTAATACTAACGCTGAATCTTAACTGTACATTATTACTGTATTTAAGCATATTATTCATTGAAGTTCTATGCAAGTTTCTCTCCTTGAGGCTGAGCGATTTCCCTTTCTGCTTGACAAGGCCCCCTTGACAGTCCCACACCACCTCAAGTTGACACTACAACTTACTTCCTTATCCCTTGAGCCCTGTCACTGCAGTTTGGTAATATTCACATTTTTGCAACGCAGCATTTCCATCAAAGTTAAGGTGGTGATCACCTCCCTTCATCCCCATCCTCAAACTACCCCACCCTGCAGTGTCCATGCACAAACCCCCCCACACCGACACAGTACCAGCTCGCCCTTGAGTATCCACCCTTCAATGTTTTCGTCCCCTCTGCATCCTAGATTGCTGCCTGCAGTTCCCAGTGTTGAGTCCCTCTACTTTGCTACCACCCCTGATGCCATCCCAATGCTCATTCTGCTGATGACCCAGGTCCAGTCCCTGAACTGCAGTGATAAGAACCCCTGACCCAGACCACCCCAGGCTGGCATCTGATACTGTCAAGTCCCTGGACTGTGAATGCTCATTACCCTTGACTGACTGCACCAGGGCTCACTGAGCAGCAACAGCCAGAGATTCCAAATTCAAAAAAAAGACCGGCTTTGAAAGCAAAAACCTCGGAGCTGTTAGATTAACTGTCTGGTCAGTTGTTATGCTACTGCTTTTGGCTTGTCACTCCTGTTTTTAGGAGTAAACCACAAAACTACCTGAAGATCAGTGGCCGGAATTTGGAACATAGAAAATAGGAGTCCGCCATTCAGCCCCTCAAGCTTTTTCTGCTGGTCTGCGCCTGCGGTTTGGCAGCAATTATCAGGAGAGTGCTTGATGTTAAAAATCTGGCCCAAGCCTGGATCGTGAGATACCTCAATTCATTCTATAGCCAATTAGAGGCTGTGGGAGTCTTAAAGGTTTAGTACCACAACATCAATATGGTTACACTACTCAAAATTCCCTTTTGAGTTTGAAGAAGTACGTAAATGACAGAGTACATGTTTACCATGCCCAACAGTCAATCCAATTCTGATTATATGTTGTGCTGATGCCCTGGAGGCTTGGGAATTTTCATCCTCGTCAAATGAATGACAGGCTATAAGAAAGATGCAAAGGCATTAGAGACAATGCAGAAAAGGTTCAGGTGAACAATTCCAGCAATGAGGAACTTCAGTGCTGTAAGTAGGTTGAATAAATCAGGACTGTTTTCCTCACAGAATAGAAGGCTTAGAAAGGGATTTGATAGAGCTGTTTGGACTTCATTTTGAGGATGGTGACGCCTCTCTTGTCCAATTGTGTTATGGGAAGGATATTATTAAGCTAGAGAGGATTCAGAAGAGATTTTCAGAATGTCACTGGATATAGAAGGTTTGAGTTATAAAGAAAAGCTTGAAAAGATACTTAGATACACACGTGAATAGAAAGATTTGGAGGGATGTAGGCCAGGGGCATGCAGGTGGGAATAGGTTAGTTTGGGATTATGTTTGTCATGCACTGATTGGTCCAAAGGGTCTGTTGTGTGTTATATGATTCTATGAGCCAATGACACTATCTCTCTATAATTAAGAAGGGCTTGGACAGAGAAAATAGAAGGAAAATATTCCCACTCCTAAAAGGATCATGAATGAGAGGGCTCAGATTTAACATAACTGCTCTAAAGTGACAAGATGAGTAATTTATTTATACAGCAAGTTTTCGAGTCTGGATTACACACGGGCCAGGCTTTGTGAGATGCAATTGCTAGGGCAAGAGTACGTAATGGGCCACATAGCCTGGTTCACACTGGACATGACAATCAAAATATTTTCCATTGATGTCAATGTTGTCTTTTGCCCACTTATTATCTCATTTGACATTGGTGTTTTTACAAGTTTTTCAAAGTATTGAAGTATCATGATACAGTGGCACAGTAACGAAGACACTGAAACTAAACAGTAGTGAGAAGCAGCAGTCCACTGCGCCTTCAGACTTGCTGATCAAGAACAGACAGATGCAATTCTGAACTATTCAGTTTTTGCCTTCTGGCTCATTAAGAGTTAAATCTCATGGGGTTATGGTGTGAGGTGTTGTGTGTGTGTGTGCGTGTGTGGGGAGGCTTCCAAGATGGTTCCTGAGACCTCTCACTCACAGTGAACACCAATGCTGTACAACAGTTTCACTTCATTGCTCAGGGCTCATTTGAGGTGTCCATCCTGTGAGCTTATTTGGTAAATTACAATTTAATTTCCTCTTGCATAAGAGATAGTGGGAACTGCAGATGCTGGAGAATCCGAGATAACAAAGTGTGGAGCTGGATGAACACAGCAGGCCAAGCAGCATCTTAAGATTGTTGCATAGAATGCTATCGTGCTCCCAGTCAAGTGGAAGTCTTCTAGACCTTCTAGATCTCAGTAACACTGCACACTTTAATGAGACAAACAATCCCATGGCTCACCCTCTTTTTTTCAGCTGAATTGATTGGTCATGAGCATCACATTTGTTGAATTTGTTCAGTGTTAGAAATCGACACATGCTTGACATGCACAGTTGATGGAGGTGCCTTCAATAGCAGACACAGTGAGCCTCTAGAGGTGATTGAAAGCAGAGATGTGGACTTATCAGGTAAAGTTTTGTTGCTGCATGAAAATCTCACAGCACACTTCCCACATTGACACAGACATGCCGGTTTGTCATTGAAAGCACTGTTCTAGATCTTGGGCCATGTATCTGGCTTGCAGAGACTGATATTGAATCTTTTCCTTAAATCTGAATTTACAGTTATTGTGTATCTGTGGTGTAGCATGAATATGATGTAAATAAAGCAGTCAGCCAAATCAGTGTTACTGTCTGCATTGTGTTATATGCTAAAGGGATATTGTCCTGTAATATTGCACCATTTTGCTAAAGCTAAATCCACCACTTCTGCTTTGTTTCTCAGTTGCAATGGGATCCTCTATCGGGTACAGGCAGACTAACAATGCATTATGTTGTTGCCCCTCGTAATACTAATGATCTATGGATGCATGAATCAGTTGATAATTCAGAAGCCAACAGGGGGGATTATCATTTTAAAAGGGCCTTTCAGTAATTTCTGATCAATTGATTGGAAAAGAGGAAAATAACGTGCATGATTGAGGGGGATAGGATGTTCATAGTCAGAGAGTAAGGGGCCCAGACACATGAGAAGCACCTGGGCCCATAACTTTTTTTCCTGGAGTTTCTGTCATTAGAGGGACTAGATCTAAGAGACTGATCCCTGGATGACAGGATTGTAGTATAAGGCTAGATGAAGTGAAATGGGTCTTTGTGCTCAAGAAGGAGAGATGCAAAATTCTGACAGGGCTTGACAGATTAGATGCTGAAATGTGTTTGACTTGGCTGGAGAATCTAGAAATACATAGTCTCAGTCTCAGGACAACGCCCATCCATTGAGGACTGAAATGAAGTGATTCCAGGTGTGGAGGACTTGTCTTCTGAAGGGCAGGGTGAATAGGTTGGACCCATACTCAATGGAATTGAGTAGAATGAGAGGCGACATTATGGAGACACATAGGGTTTTTAGGATCTTAATGTAGTAGCTGCTGAAAGGTTGTTTATCTTTGAGTGAGAGTCTAGGACCACAGGCCATATTCTCATAGTTGCTCTCTAATACAGAGAGGAGGATGGATTTCTTCTCTCAAAAGGATAATGAATCTGTGGATTTCTTTAACACAAGGCTGTATGGTTAAGTATGTTAAGTATGTTTCAAGGCTGGGATGGATTTTTAATAAGTAAGGGAATCAAGGAGTATGAGATAAGGCAAGAAGGCGGAGTTGAGGATTAGCAGATCTCCTTGAATGGTGGGCTGGACTATAAGAATCTTATAGTCTTATGAAAAATTTACCCAGAGATTTGTAAATCTTTAAATTCTCCACATCAGAATTCTCCACTGCAGGAAAGTACAGAGGGTTGTGAAAGCAGCCCAGCCCATTACGAAAACCAGCCTTCATTCCATACACTCTACACTTCTCACTGCCTTGGGAAAACAGCCAAAATAATCATAGCCCCTCTCCCACCCCAGTTATACAGTCTGCTATCTTCTTCCATTGGGCAGAAGATACAAAAGTTTGAAAACATGTACTGTATCAACAGATTTAAGAACGACTTCTTTCCTTTTGTCATCATGCACAGACCTCTCTTATAATTGAGTTGATCTCTTTCTGCACCTTCTCTATAGCTTCTCTACAACACTTTAGTGGGCATTATGTTCTGGTACTCTGATATTCTTATGTAAGGTATGATTTGTCTGGTTAGCCCAGAAAGCAGTATTTTTCATTGTATCTCTGTATATGTGACAATAATCAATTCAAATTGAAGACTAGGAAAGAGAACCTGTTCAGAGATTATCAGGAGCGAGGAACCAAATTAAAGAACAGTCCTCAAGGATTATTATCTCTGGATTACTGCCCAAGCCACGTGCTAATTGGTGTAAGGACATGAGAATAAATGAAGTAAATACATTGCTAAAAGAGCAGTGCGAGAAAGAAGGGTTCCTTTTCATGGGGCACTGGCATCAGTATTGGATCTGTACCATTGGGACGGTGTTTATCTGAATCAAGCTGGGACCAATGTTCCAGCGAAAAGGGTAAATAAGTTGGTCAACAGGACTTTAAAGTAGAAAGTGGGGGAAAGGGAATGGTGAAACTTGCCCCAATGGGAAACAAAGCAGCAGATTAACATCTGTAGTGGTGGATTCAACTAAGTGGAAAAATGAAAGAAATGACAGGGAAGGAAAATTCAGGAGAGGATATTAAAGTCTCCAGCATAGACACAAACAGGACAACGTGTTTGGAAAAGGCTAGATCAAACACTGGAAAAGCGAATGACAATGAGAAGAGGATTAATACAGGACTGAAGGTGTGATATCTGAAAGCATGCAGTATAAGGAAGAAGGTAAATGAGCTTTTGGCTCAGATCACAACTGGCAGGTATGACGTGTTAACTATCACAGTGACGTGGCTGCAAGGGGATCAGGATTGGGAATTGAATATCCAAGGATATACATCCTATCGGAAAGATAGGCAGGTGTGCCGGGGGGTGGGGGGGTGTGTGTGAACATAGAACATAGAACATTACAGCACAGTACAGGCCCCTTGGCCCTTGATGTTGTGCCAACCTGTCATACCGATCTCAAACCCATCTAACCTACACTATTCCATGTATGTCCATAGGCTTATCCAATGACGACTTAAATGTACCTAAAGTTGGCGAATCTACTACCGTTGCAGGCAAAGTGTTCCATTCCCTTACTACTCTCTGAGTAAAGAAACTACCTCTGACATCTGTCCTATATCTTTCACCCCTCAATTTAAAGCTATGCCCCCTCGTGCTCGCTGTCACCATCCTAGGAAAAAGGCTCTCCCTATCCACCCTATCTAACCCTTTGATTATTTTATATGTTTCTATTAAGTCACCTCTCAACCTTCTTCTCTCTAATGAAAACAGCCTCAAGTCCCACAGCCTTTCCTTGTAAGACCTTCCCTCCATACCAGGCAATATCCTAGTAAATCTCCTCTGCACCCTTTCCAAAGCTTCCATATCCTTCTTATAATGTGGTGACCAGAACTGTACACAATACTCCAAGTGCGGCCGCACCAGAGTTTTGTACAGCTTCACCATAACCTCTTGGTTGCGGAACTCGATCCCTCTATTAATAAAAGCAAAAACACTGTTCCTTCTTAACAGCCCTGTCAACCTGGGGGGCAACTTTCAAGGATCTGTGTACATGAACACCGAGATCTCTCTGCTCATCTACACTGCCAAGAATCTCACCATTAGCCCAGTACTTTGTCTTCCGGTTACTTCTACCAAAGTGCATCACCTCACACTTGTCTGCATTAAACTCCATTTGCCACCTCTCAGCCCAGCTCTGCAGCTTATCTATGTCTCTCTGCAACCTACAGCATCCATCGTCACTATCCACAACTCCACTGACCTTAGTGTCATCTGCAAATTTACTAACCCATCCTTCTACACCCTCATCCAGGTCATTTATAAAAATGACAAACAGCAGTGGACCCAACACCAACCCTTGCGGCACACCACTAGTAACTGGTCTCCAGGATGAACATTTCCCATCAACTACCACCCTCTGTCTTCTTTCAGCAAGCCAATTTCCGATCAAAACTGCTATATCTCCCACAATCCCATTCCTCCGCATTTTGTACAATAGCCTACTGTGGGGAACCTTATCGAACGCCTTGCTGAAATCCATACACACCGCATCAAATGGTTTACTCTCATCTACCTGTTTGGGCACCTTCTCAAAGAACTCAATAAGGTTTGTGAGGCACGACCTTCCCTTCACAAAACCGTGCTGACTATCCCTAATCAATTTATTCTTTTCTAGATGATTATAAACCCTACCCCTTATAACCTTTTCCAACACTTTACCAACAACTGAGGTAAGGCTCACTGGTCTATAATTATCAGGGTTGTCTCTACTCCCCTTCTTGAACAGAGGAACCACATTTGCTATCCTCCAGTCATCTGGCACTATTCCTGAAGACAATGACGAGTTAAAGATCAATGCCAAAGGCTCGGCAATCTCCTCCCTGGCTTCCCAAAGGATCCTAGGATAAATCTCATCCGGCCCAGGGGACTTATCTATCTTCACCCTCTGTTGGACTTCTAATACCTCTTCCTTGTGAACCTCAATCCCACCTAGTCTAGTAGCCTGTATCTCAGTATTCTCCTCGACAACATTGTCATTTTCTAGAGTGAATACTGTTGAAAAATATTCATTTAGTGCTTCCCCTATCTCCTCTGACTCCACACACAACTTCCCACTACTATCCTTAATTGTCCCTAATCTTACTTTCGTCATTATTTTATTCCTTAAATACCTATAGAAAGCCTTAGGGTTTACCCTGATCCTATCCACCAACAACTTCTCATGTCTCCTTCTGGTGCTTCTAAGCTTTCTCTTTAGGTCTTTCCTGGCTACCTCGTAACCCTCAAGTACCTTAACTGAGCTTTCACATCTCATCCTAACATAAGCCTTCTGCTTCCTCTTGACCTGAGATTCTACCTCCTTCGTAAACCACGGCTCCCGCACTCTACAGCTTCCTCCCTGCCTGACAGGGACATACTTATCTAGGACACACAGGAGCTTTTCCTTGAATAAGCTCCACATTTCTAATGTGCCCATCCCCTACAGTTTCCTTCCCCATCCTATGCTCCCTAAATCTTGCCTAATCTCATCATAATTGCCTTTCCCCCAGCTATAATTCTTGCCCAGTGGTATACACCTATCCCTTTCCATCACTACAGTAAACATAACAGAATCGTGATCGCTATCACCAAAGTGCTCACCTACTTCCAAATCTAACACCTGGCCGGGCTCATTACCCAGTACCAAATCTAATGTGGCTTCGCCCCTTGTTGACCTATCTACATAACGTGTCAGGAAGCCCTCCTGCACACACTGGACAAAAACTGACCCATCTATAGTACTCGAACTATAGTGTTCCCAGTCAATATTTGGAAAGTTGAAGTCCCCCATGACAACTACCCTGTCTCTCTCACTCCTATCGAGAATCATCTTTGCTATCCTTTCCTCTACATCTCTGGAACTATTCAGAGGCCTATAGAAAGCTCCCAACAGGGTGACCTCAGCTTTCCTGTTTCTAACCTCACCCCATACTACCTCAGTTGACGAGTCCCCAAACATCCTTTCTGCCAATGTCCTTGACCAACAATGCCACACCTCCCCCTCTTTTACCATCTCCTCTGTTCTTACTGAAACATCTAAATCCCAGAACCTGCAACAACCATTCCTGTCCCTGCTCTATCCATGTCTCTGAAATGGCCACAACATCGAAGTCCCAGGTACCAACCCATGCTGCAAGTTCACCCACCTTATTCTGGACGCTTCTGGCATTGAAGTAGACACACTTCAAACCAACTTCTTGCTTGCCGGTGCCGTCTTGCTTCCCTGAAACTTTATTTCAGACCACCCTACGCTCAACCTTTTCTATAGTTGAACTACAATTTTGGTTCCCATCCCCCTGCTGAATTAGTTTAAACCCACCCGAATAGCCTTAGCAAATTTTCCCCCCAGGATATCGGTACCTCTCTGGTTCAGGTGAAGACCATCTTGCTTGTAGAGGTCCCACCTACCCCAAAAAGAGCCCCAATTATCCATGAATCCAAAACCCTCCCTCCTGCACCATCCCTGTAGCCATGTGTTCAACTCCTCTCTCTCCCTATTCCTCGCCCCACTGGCACGTGGCACGGGCAACAAACCAGAGACAACAACTCTGTTCGTTCTAGCTCTCAGCTTCCATCCTAGCTCCCTGAATTTCTGCCTTAAATCCCCATCTCTCTTCCTACCCATGTCGTTGGTGCCAATGTGGACCACGACTTGAGGCTGCTCCCGCTCCCCCTTAAGGATCCCAAAAACACGATCAGAGACATCACTCACCCTGGCACCTGGGAGGCAACACACCAACTGTGAGTCTCTCTCGTCCCCACAGAACCTCCTATCTGTGCCCCTAACTATGGAGTCCCCAATGACTAATGCTCTGCTCCTCTTCCCCCTTCCCTTCTGAGCAGCAGGGACAGACTCTGTGCCAGAGACCTGTGCCCCACTGCTTTTCCCTGGTAAGTCGTCCCCCCAACAGTATCCAAAACGGTATACTTATTGTTGAGGGGAATGGCCACTGGGGATCCCTGTACTGCCTGCCGGTTCCCTTTCCGTCCCCTGACCGTAACCCATCTGCCTTTCTCCTGTATTTGAGGAGTGACTATCTCCTTGTAACTCCTCTCAATAAACCCCTCTGCCTCCCGAATGATCCGAATTTCATCCAGCTCCAGCTCCAGTTCCCTAACGCGGTTTTCAAGGAGCTGGAGTTGGGTGCACTTCCCGCAGATGTAGTCAGCAGGGACACGAGTGGTGACCCTTACCTCCCACATTCTGCAGGAGGAACATTCAACTGCCCTGACCTCCGTTCCCATTATTCCAAATTCCCAAGACTGTTAAAAAAAAAGAATAAAAAATAAACTTGTTACCTTACCAATCAGGCACACAGAACCTTTTTTTTTGGTTAGAGGAGGAGGATGGGTGGGAGACACTACCTGAGTAGTGTTTCAGGTAACGCAACCACACAAATATATTACCTCACTCACTCACCAGTCCTGTGTCCGCTCCTGCTCAGCGTACCTCCGCCTATTCACGAGGTAAGCTTTTTATGAATTCAAAAACAGTGACTCACAGGTTTCCCGACAGGCCTTTGCTCCAAGCTCCCGCTTGCCCTGCTGCTCAACCAGAAATGTGAGGTTGCCTTATTAGTGAGAAATGAAATTAAATCAATCAGAAGAAACAAAGTAGGGTCAGAAGGTGTAGAATCTGAGTGGGTAGAATTGATGAACCACAATGGTTAAAAAAAAGCATAGCTGGGGTTGTGTACAAGCCTCCGAACAGTAATCAGGCGTTGGGACACGAGATACACCAGGAGATAGAAAAGGTGTGAAAGAAAGGTAAAGTCGCAGTGATCATGGCGGAATTCAATATGCAGGTGGACTGGAAAAATCATGCTGGTAGTGGATTGCAAGAAAAGGAGTTTGTAGAATGTCTATGAGACGGCTTTTTGGAGCAGCTCGTGGTCGGGCCCGCAAGGGAACAGGCAATACCAGGTTTAGTGTTGTGCAATGAGGCAGACTTGATAAGGGAGTTAAGGTAAAGGAACCCTTAGGAGGCAGTGATCATAAGATGATAGACTTTACTCTGCAATTTCAGAGGGAGAAGCTAGAATCAGAGGTAATGGTATTATAGCTGAGTAAAGGAACTACAGAGGTATGAAGGAAGAACTGGGCAGAATTGACTAGAAGCAGAGTCAAGCAGGAAAGACAGTGGAACAGCAAAGGCAGGAGTTTCTGGGAGTGATGTAGGAGACACAGCAAAAAGTCATCCTTAGGGCAAAAGAGTCATGGTGGAGGGAGGATAAGGCAACCAGGGCTGACTAAGGAAGCCAGGGATAACATAAAAGCAAAAGAGAGAGCATATAATGTGGTGATAATGGGAACTACAGATGCTGGAGAATCCAAGATAATAAAATGTGAGGCTGGATGAACACAGCAGGCCCAGCAGCATCTCAGGAGCACAAAAGCTGACCCTAGAAGGGTCTAGGCCCAAAACGTCAGCTTTTGTGCTCCTGAGATGCTGCTGGGCCTGCTGTGTTCATCCAGCCTCACATTTTATTATCTAGCATATAATGTGGTGATGGGCAGTGGGAATCCAGAGGACTGGGAAGCTTACAAAGACAAATAGAGGGCAACATGAAAAGAAATGAGGGAGAAGATTCAATATGAGGGCAAGCTAGCAAGTAATATAATGAAGCAATATAAATGAAGACTGCAAGAGTTTCTTTAGGTATATAAAAGAGAGGCAAAAGTGGACATCAGACCACTGGAAAATGATGGTGGAGAGATAATATTGGGGAACAAGGAAATGGCCGAGGAACTGAATAATTACTTTGCATCAGTCTTCACCGTGGAAGACATGAGTAATATCCCAAAAATTCAAGAGAGTCAGAGGTCAGAGCTGACTATGGTGGCCATCACCAAGGAAAAGGCTGTGGAGGCCGGGCCATTGAGTACATTTAAGACTGAGATAGATAGGTTCTTGATTAACAAGGGGATCAAGGGTTTTGGATAGAGTTGAGGAACCATGATTAAATGGCAGAACAGGCTTAATGGGCCGAATGCCCTAATTTATGCTCTTATGTCTTATGGTCTTATGTCAAATTGAACCAAATCAAATGTGGACTTTTAGCTGATTAAAACATTTCAAACTGGAATCGAAAGGTTTTTGAACACTTCACAACATGGGGATAAGGCAGAATAGGTAAGGACAATACTAGTTTGAGGGGAAATATGACCTACACCTGCTGCTATATTTTATGCTTTTAAGTCCTTGCTGCAGAGATAAATTCAATAGGAAGCTAAATAAACACCAAAAGAACTAAGGTGCTATAAATTAGGAACATAAACAGAAGTTTGCTGGAAAAACTCAGCAGGTCTGGCAGAATCTGTGAAGAAAGAAATCAGAGTTAACTTTTCGGGTCTCCTCAGTTCTAAGGAAGGGTCACCGAACCTGAAACATTAACTCTGACTTTTTCTTCACAGATGCTGCCAGACCTGCTGAGCTTTTCCAGCTAAATAAACACATTGGGGGAGAGGAATAGAATAATATGTTCATGAAGTAAAATGAAGTAGAGACTGAAACGTTTGGGGCTCAATGGCCTCTTTCTCTAGGATAGCTATATTGTCAGACTTTGTGGACTGGGTCAGGGAGGTTATTGCAGTGATTCCATTTCACGAAAGTATCTCAAGCTCAACGTTAAAATTGTCCTTTATGTGGCTGTGGCCCCTCCAGATGCAAGTAAGAAAGCTTGGACCTCCTCATGTGCTGGGCCTTCTTCCTCCAGCCATAATCAGAAGTAGGCCATTCAACCCATCGAGACTGTGTTACTGTTCAATACGATCATAGCTGAGCTGTTAATCCTCAGCTCCACTTTCCTGCCTTATCCCCAAAGTCTCTGACTCCTTTCCTGATTAAATACTTGTCTACCCCCATATTTAATGACCTGCCATTCACAAAGCCTGCCTCCCCTTCTATCACTCCCTTTCTGATGAAGGGGAAGCTCTATGGTTGTTGCCCAATTCAGGCAGGTACTGCCACATCTACGTCCATGTTGAGCAGGCACTTCACGCTGGGATGCACTTAAGACCAAGGTCTTTGAATGACTGGACCTCAAACTGATGATTTCAGATGGGTTTGAATGCTCCATTCATGTTCATCCATTATCTTCCTTTTCCTTAAGAATCAACGTATAATGTTGACATTTGAGATTGGCATTGTAGGAGTAAAAGTGATCCTTGCTCTGCAGCTGGTCTTCCTTAAGCAAGCTTGTCAATGATATTGCATTCCCGAACTGTCTTAGCACTGGGGTGGAAATTCCCCACATTTCTTCTTCGTTTTCCAAACGATCTTGTTTGCAATCCCTCATCATCACCATAAACATTCACTGACCAGACTTTTGTGAGACTATCTTCTTGCTTGCTATCCAAGTGGCAGGATCCAATATTTTATGATGGCAAATGAAGAAACAGAGTACAAGCTTCAACAGTCCGTGCTCAATTTTACTCAAGTATTTCAAATAGGGAGGGAGACCCACCCATAGCAAATAACTACCAGTAGAGGGTGCTTTAGTCACACTGTTTGACGTCTTGCCAAATGGCTAACACTTTGACCTCACTAATCCTTTAAGAGTGAGAAACAATTTAGATTGCCCTTTAGATCACATTGAAGCTGCATGAAATGCTCAAGATTTAAAAATGCACTTAAAGAAATTGAATCCTGTTGTTTTTCAACTCGATGGCTAATAATACACATTTATCATTAATGAACCGTGCTGAAGGCTTGGACCCATAGTGGCTCAAGGAAATTATAATTGAACGAAATCCGAGACCAGTCTTCGGCTTCCCAAGTACATTTTTTCACTCTTTGTGGATGTGGGTCAAAGGTTCAATTTTTAAAATCAAAACCACATGAAGTTTTGTCGAAAACAAAAGGAGCAGCGTTGTGTTTTTTGACACAGTGAATGTTCGCTTCTATAGGTATTTTCTTTTCATTGGTGCAAGAAGAAATAAGTGGTTGTATACACGTTGAATCCAGGCCCAAGGATGTGATGGAATGGGGCCTCAGCTGTGGTGGTGCGTGGGATGCAGCAGAACACGACCAATGGTGAGAGCTTTCTCTTACAGTTTTTGGCTGAGCCTGCAGCACCCTGGAAGAGGTTCAGTTTCCAGCATCAGCCCAGCAGCCGGCCCCAGTTGATCTTGGCACATTGAACAAAGCAGTCGTGTGACAGCCCAAGCACATTGGGAGAAGGCTGAGATAGCAGACCTCCCCATCTGGGTCAGAAGGCCATGGGTTCATGACCCACTCCACAGCACCTTGTTTGATGCTCCCAGTGTTGTCCTGAGGGAGTGCTGCACTGTCAGGATTGCTGCTCTTTGAATTACAAATTCAAATGAGACTCTGTATCCCATTCTTCAGAAAAATAGAATCTCTGAGGTGTCTGAGTAGGTCATTCAGCCCATCAAGTCCACATAAATCATCCCACACAGGCTCACCAACCTACCTTATCCCCGTAACACTGCATTTCCCATGGCTAACCCACCTAGCTTGCTCACCCCCAGGCGTTATGGGCATTTTAGCATGGCCGTCTACCTAACCTACACAGGTTTGGAACGTGGGAGGAAACCCACCCAGATACAGGGAGAATGTACAAACTCCACACAGACAGCCACCTGAGGCTGGAATTAAACCCAGATCTCAAATGCTGTGAGGCAGAAGTGCTAACCACTGAGCTACCCAAAGCCACTGTTCCACCAAAGTGAGATGATGGCCCGTGGTATTATCACCAAACTATTAATCCAGAGACACGGGTAATGTTCTGGGGACCTGGGTTCAAATATTACCACGGCAGATGTTGGAATTTGAATTCAGTTGAAAAAAAAACCTTCTGGAGTAAAGAGTCTATAAAACTGCTGCTGATGACTGAAAAACCTAAGGTTTTGGTTCACTAATGTTCTTTAAGGAAGGAAATTTCCATCCTTACCTGATCTGGTCCACATGTGACTCCAGACCCACAGCAACATGGTTGACTCTTAACTGCTCTCTGGGCAAATTAGAGATGAGCAAAAAATGCTGACCTGCACAACAACATCCACGATCTAAGAATGAATGAAAAAAAAGTCAAACGTGATTAAATATATAAAAGGAGAGGTTGGACAAACCTGGGTTGTTTTCGTGAGAATATTAGAGACTGAGGGGTGAACTGATAGAAGTACATAACATTCTGAAATGAGGGTGGATAGTCAGAGGCTTTTTCCCAGGGTGGAAATGTCAAATACAACAGGAGCTAGATTTAAGGTCAGAAGGGAAAAGTTTTAAGGAAATTGTGTAATTCACACAGAGGGTGGGGTGTGTCTAGAATGAACTACCAGGGGAGGTGGCAGAAGCAGATACCACGTCAACATTTAAGAGGCATTTAGACAGACACGAGGACTGGGAATAGAGAGATACGGACCATGTGCAGGCAGTTGGGATTAGTTAGCTTGGCATTATGGTCAGCACATGAATGGTGGTCCGAAAGGCCTGTTCCTGTGCTCTACTCTTCAATGTTCTCCAAGCTAGTCCTTGGCCTACCACATTCCCTGGTACAATTTCAAACAGGAGGAGTGAATTTTTCCTGGTGCCTTTGTTGATCTTCTTAAACAAAAAAGGTAAAGCCACCATAATCATACTCTCTTATTAGAGACACTAGTGGTAGTTTAACCTGAAGGTCACCATGCATCAGGTGAGGGTGGCTATTTGAGAAGGAGCGTGCTTCATGGTAAACTCAGCCAGTGCAGGAATTGAACCTGTGCTGCTGGTGTAACTCCACATTGCAAACCACCTGTCTGATGCCCAATATATATTGCATAACTAATGTCACTGAAACAGCTTGTTATCTTATTGCTTGAGTGCATGTGGGAGGTTTCTGTGCACAAATTGAGCTGATTTATTTCCTATGTTACAATACTTTGAAGATACTTACCTAACTGTAGAGCACTTCAGAATGTCCTGAGTCTGTGGGAAGTTCTAAATGAATGTAGCCCTTTTTGCCTTCACTATAT